>NW_021131305.1:600000-906607 GCF_004193835.3 Ostrinia furnacalis | reverse complement strand
GTGCTTCGACGCACCAGTGGTCGACTCCCCCGGTCAGTTAAATTCGATTTGAAGCAATTTTTAATCAAATGTACAGTCAGGCACAAAAATGTTTATTAACGAATAAATATTTATTAGGCCAGTAGAATTAAACACAAACATGAATGTAATGAAATGAAAATAATTCCTACAAAAGTTTTTTGTTTCTTACTACTGGTTTTGGGTTAAAATGTTGCTCCCAGATTGTATAAATAGCGTCAAACATGCATAGTTTAGTATAATAATTAGCTTGTGAAACTTTTTTCGTTGACTGTACTTGTGCAAAAGCCAAAAAAAATATGATATTAAATTTATTTAAATCGGGGGCGACCACCACGGGTGCGTCGAACACTGGGGGACTCTGCCACGGACCCAAAGCGACGGGTAACTTGTAGCGTGGGAAGTAATATGCGAGTATTATTCAAAATTAGGTACATTATATCAAGTTACATCATACACTCGGTATCTTAGGGGCTAAGGGTTATCACAAGAACTCGTTCATTTTATTATTTTATTATCACTTAAGGATGTGACTAAAGATTGCAGATAACAGTATCTTGCAGCTTCGGAAAACTAGTTTTGTCTCGTATTTTATGGTAAAAATTGTCTGGCTGGTTTCATGACGTGTTTTTTTCACTTGTACAAAAATAGTAAACCATTCAAGTAGGATTTTAACAGATATTTCGCTTTATTACGGTTTCTTCAGGAAAACGATGTACAAACAAGTGTTGAGTTAAAGTAGCATTTTTTTTTATTTTATAAAGATTTATTAATTTGATATTATACACAAATTACTGATAGTCCCGTTAGCCCCTTCCCGTACTAAGCTAAATAATGCTTGTATCACGAGCTCACCACAATAGACAAGCAGCTCACACTTTCATAAGATAACTACTTAACTTAGACAAAGTGTCTCACCATTTAGTTCCTACCTCCATATCATCTGACCTTCGTCAGCGCATAAAAAGTATCATAGTACATTTATGGTAAGTAAAAACAATGTGCCTGCATTATCTCGCTTATGCAACCCAGTAGATACTGGCGCACCAATGGAAGTAACGTTCAGCTGATAACCAGCAGCACAAATAGAACAGCCAGTGTGCCAAAACAAATATGTTTACCAAAATAATCTTTAAGAAAAGTACCTGATGCCCCTGTTCACCATCAATCCCTAATTTTTAAGTGAGACCAATGAAAACAAAATTAATATTAAATGTTACCATAGGGGTTACTTAAAAATTACAGATTGATGGTGAAAAGGAGCAAGAGTCTCTCAGAACTGACCCATTTACCTATTGTCTCGAAGCAGTTAATGTAGCTCTGGGACACATAAAAGCGATTTTTAAAAGCGTAAATGGCTTTTGTGACTTTAGAAATACTTGATATTATGATGGTAATGAGGTAAAACTCAAAACCTCTACATTAACTTCTAGAGCACTTCACGTCACCAGTGTCTGATAAAGCATCAGATAGTGATCTTAAATAACGCTATCCAACACGTAAAGATTATTGCTGTTTACAAATAATTCTGCCAAATTCCGAGTCCTGTGAAACGAAAAGTTGCGGTGTTTTCTATCCACAACGAGGAAAGAAACTCTTGGCCTGCATCTCACCTGATGGAAAGTTTAATCGGCCAAATAGGTTATCACTTTATCACACTTATTTTAGACACACACTGGCTGTTGTATTTGCACTATGCTCGAGGAAAATTGCAAATCTGCGTGCGGCGTCACGGCCCCAAGTAACAGCCAAGTTATCTGTATTGCCTGCCTAAAGGGAGCAACAAGAGCCAAGCTGAACCCTCCTAATTACTAAAATAATTAGACACGTCTGCATTACTGCTTTTAAAGCAAGGACGCGGTAGTAGGAAAAACAGTGGATCAATTAATATCGGCAGTAGTGCCGAAAATATCGGTATTTTTATGGAACCGAAGCCGGTTCTATCGAAACAATAAATTCTGTCGTTTCTATTACATATTGCAAAAATCTATACATAATATTATAAACCTGAAGTTTGTTTGCTTGAACGCGTTAATCTCAGGAACTACTGATCCGATTTGAAAAAATATTTTTGTGTTAGCCTTAGTATGTTAATAATTTCTCGAGAAAGGCTTTAAGCTATTAACATCACCTATACAGCCTACCCTATAAGAGCGGAGCAGTAAAGAAAAATGTTGCAAAAACGTTGTCTGTTCAAACTATTTTCACGCGTACGAAGTCGCGGACAGAGCTAGTACCTAATAATTACATAAAAGCTTTGCATCATCGCCTTCAATGTACCTACCAAGACAAATTAGGAAATCCAATTAATACGTGAGCTATCGCCAATGCTCGTTATCACTGTACCTTGAACCTCTTATTCTTTGTCCTATTGCAATTAACTTTCCATTCAACAACAATATACACACTGAAGATTAAACGTCTTTATAAATAGGGTCTTCATTCGTCAGTCTAATTTTAAATATACATTTCTTTTATCACCCAAATATCAAATCAGTGCTCCATACATACCATGAAGAATTTGGCTCCGAAACTACTTGCCCGATTTGAAAAAAACTTTCAACCTTAGAATCTTACATTATTTCTGATGAACGGTACGAAGTTCGCCGGGTCAACTAGTCATTAATATTATATTAATACTAGCTTTTGCCCGCGGCTTCACTAGCGTGAAATTTCGTTTGCCACAGATCGTCAAAAATTTTATTATAGCCTATATGTTATTCTGGGTTATAAACAATAATACTGTAAAGTTTCATTAAAATCCGTTCAGTAGTTTTTGCGTGAAAGAGTAACAAACATCTAGACATCCAAACTTTCGCATTTATAATATTAGTAGGATTAAGTAAAACATTCGTACCTACTTTCTAGTATTAAGTATTAAGTCACAATACAAAATCTAGTCGCCATTTTAATAAACGCCATAAAATCTCAGTCAATCTGAATAATTAGAGTTCCTAATTAATTGAAGATATACAGACGAAGAATCACGAACAGCTGAGACGAGGAAATCTGAGCGTTTAATTAATAAATTAACGGTACGAATGATTATGCCGAGATTGGCAGTATCAATATAACAGACGATGAAGCTAATTCGACTGTGCCATTCTCTGAAATTAACTAAATGAAGATCCCGTTTTAATGGCGAATAAAAAACGACCTAATTAGATTAAGTGAAACTGGGAAGGTCTATCTTTCCGCCATATTTTTGAAGCCTGAAACCGTAGAAAGTTTTTTTTTTTTCATAATATTTGGATCATAAGACTCCGGCCATGAGGTAAATAAAGACCATTTATCTTTGCCATTTCCTTTTAATCCTTCAAGCTCCGCGAATCTAGACACAATAGATAATCAATTGTTGACATTAATTAATGCCGTCTGGGACTCAATCGGTTAGTGGTTAACCGATATAGGGTGTGAAGAGAATATAAGCTATTAAGTGCACACGAGTGAGAAGGTCGCGGGAGGTGCCTGGATGCGAGCGGCGCAGGACCGGTCTTTGTCGAAATCCTTGGGGGAGGCCTTTGTCCAGCAGTGGACGGCTTTCGGCTGAAACGAACGAACGAACGAGTGAAATTGAATAAGGAGTTTAAAGGAAGAAACTGAGGTAAATAAAAGAGGACTGTTGAAAAATGTAGAGACGATTATCAAGTTTTGGGAGTAAAACCTCGGATACAGACACAAAATATAGGAAAAAGACCTTGCCTAAAATAAATTTTAGAAATCACTGAACCCAGACAAGGGTAAAATTTCTGAACTCGTCTTTATTACATTCGCAATTTTCATAAAAATACGACTCTTGCAGAATCTTTTACGGCCTTGAGTCATAAAATTTAACTTTAATATTCAACTTGTCTACTTTGTTCGAGATTATTAAAACATAAAAATCTGTCTTTGTGAATTATGTTTTTAAATGCATAAGAGTTTGTGATATACAGGGTGGAAACGATAAGTCTCACTCGGTTATTTCTAAACTATACAAGATATCGAAAAACTGGTTACTGATACTGAAAGTGGTTCACGAGCTCTATCAAACGGTCTAAATAAATAGGTTACAGAATAACCTGGATCTATCCGAAAATTGAATGTTTTCAGTTTCCATACGTGAAGGACGCCACTCTACTAAATAAAATACTTTCAGTGAGCACGTCTGAAGCAATATATCAAGAGTAACGACTTGGTATGAACTATGAAGTAATGGGGTCCGTCAGGCGCTATCAGAATTCAGAACTTAACTCCTAAACCCGGCTTAACGACTCCGCTGGAAATCTGAACTATGAGGCAGTTTGAATAGGAGAAATAAATTAATAACGGATATCAATATCTACTTGCCGATTATGAGATAACTAGTAGAAAACTACTTATGGTAGTACATAAATCAAATAAATGGCCAACTATTAACGTTTGAACAATCGCTGATTTCAACAATTCTATAACATCTTCACTAAACTTCTATATGTAATGAACATCTTCACTTAGCCAAGGAAGCAGGTATGATACTATGAGTGAAAGATACGCATAGAACGATACATCAAAACCGAAGTATATTCACCTTCACATAGATCAAAACGACGAGTCAAGCATTTGGCACAAATAGGATAATATTCCAACCACGTAAGGGTAGTAAATCCTATTCAAAGAAGGTATCAAAAGGTGCCGAATTGGAAAGTCGTCAAAAACAAAACGCCATTTCAGCCGAATCTACTAAAAGGAATCGAAGCTGCTAGATAATCGCCCGGCTGGAAATAGCTGTGACCCACATTACCGCATACCTGCTGGGACGCGCCCGCCACCAATCTATAGCGATAATAAGTTTGTGGACACTGCTTGTGGGAAATATGGGCGACAAGTTTCTTCGGGCATTCTCGAGAGAAAGTTCTTGTTGCGAGAGTAATATATTACACAACTTAATATAAGACTGAGGACATAGTTTATTCATAGTCGGTGGACTAAGGGCTCTGGCACTTGGTGTCTTGGCAGAAAGGGACTCTATTTTTTTTAAGGAGTTGGGTTCCTGTTGTGACATCATAAATGGGGGCAGTACTTTCAAAACGATGCTTGTAACACCCTTTATAGCTAATCGGGAACCATAACTGAGCTACAGCACCCCTTAAATTATGGTTAGAGCGTTCTTCATTATGGTAATTCCTTGAAAAAGTGAATATCTTTTACACTAATATACCATTTTCTAAATTACAACATGCGAATAGAATTTGCATACAGAAAATTTACATAACAATAACCAGTTTTATCTGACTGCAATAACAATTTAATTATTAGAGTCAACAAAAGGATAAAAACAAAAACTTAGCATATAAAACGTACAACTTGTATAATTTTGGTAATAGCGTATGCATCAGATACGCAAAGTCGAATGAACTTGAATTATTTAGCCAAGGATAATAAATTCGAATTGCAAAATACGATAGCTTAGAAATATTCATAAAACGTTTTTGTATCTAGATTGCCAATTTTATCATATTATTCATCCAATGGATTTCATAGATTGATCCGTACTCCATTTAAATAATATTATAGTATCGATAGAATGTTGCTCGTTCATTTATAAATGCAGAATAGTTAAAATTACAGGAAAATCAATAGATCAGAGATTTATGAGTGAAA
This sequence comes from Ostrinia furnacalis, assembly GCF_004193835.3. Lineage (NCBI taxonomy): Eukaryota > Metazoa > Arthropoda > Insecta > Lepidoptera > Crambidae > Ostrinia > Ostrinia furnacalis. The sequence goes on along the minus strand of NW_021131305.1, from coordinate 900,967 downwards.
GATATTTTCATTCATTAATAAACTAGCTGGGTTTTTATGGCGATCAAAAGCTGTAGATCCTGGCTACACAGGAGTTACAGTGGTGGGAACGAGAGGTGGGAATAGTCCCGTAATAAACTAGCTGGCTGATAAAATATTAATACTAATATTGAGTGCAACTCTGAATTTTCCACAAACTCTACCTATTGGTCAATTTACCCACTTCATATCAAAACTGATAGATGAGAAAAACATGATTTTGCTTTCAAATCCTGATAAAAGTAGTCTTCAAAATGTATAAACATTTTTTGCTCATGCCGAGTATCGTAGATATACAAATGGAAAATATTAATTCAGCTTAGCATACCAAAGGAAAAGCTTTCACATTCCCATTTGGCGAGCAAAAGCTGTATTCATAAAAATGGAAAATAGTTTCCTCTAAAAGTAAATAGCCTATTTTTAGATACAAATCAACATAGTAGCAAAGTCGAATAAACATTATGTATGCCGTTAGGAGATTTTTTATTGGTAAGCTAACAACCTTTGCCTCACGGAAACGGAAGTACTTAGTTGACATTACTCTTCCGGGAAAATACGTCCATGTAGGTACGTTTTTGTGATATATTAGTACAATGCAATGACTACACGTTCGTAAAAAATAGGCAAGTAAATATTTTTAACTAAGAAACAACTAACGCTGTCTTTAACCCTTAGAAGTTTAGACTAACGGACAATAACAGTATTTTTAGGCTTTGAAAATCAAACATCAATTTACAAGATTGAAGCTTATGATTGATCTTAACAGAAAGGCAATCATAGGTTTATGCTTGAGTATAATAATCATTTTAAGCCTCATTTTCAGCTGTAACCAAAACTTTGATCTCATACGAACACTATGTGAAAGTGTCACATAGTTTTGAGAAATTATAGCTCTACTTTTACTGGATAAAATAGCTACATCTTCTTTCAGTTTCTAACGATCACGTAACTAACGACCCAAAATCGATCGTGGAAAAAGTCTTGCAGCCCACACATTCCCAATAAGAATCTTCCGTTGCCAAATGGGAATAGGTATTGTTCCGTAATATATTGACATCGAAAACAAGCTGTCAGTACGCGTTGTTAGGGCCAATTACGGAGCATTGCGGCCAATTGCCAAGGACGCGGGTTTACCTTGTAAACAGTTTCGTGGTACATTCTAGAAGATATAGAGCTGCTTGAGGATACAGTTAAAATGGTAGTAACGCTAGCATGAGAAAGAAGCACATGCAAATTGATATTGTTACTAAACTTAAAGCAGTCATTAGCCATTTTAAAAGTGAAAACAAAATTCTATAGTGGGTAAATTGAACCAGACTACTCGTAATTGCCAATTCACAAGAAGTTTCTTGAAAAAAGAGTGGCTTTATAAATGAAAACATAAAAACTGTAGCAAATACGTGGGGCGAATAACTCCGATACAGATTGTGGAGCTGTGCACTGAAATTTTATTCAAAAACGTCTATTCTATTTATTAAATGTCAAACCACTTTGCTTATGCAAATTCTCTGTATATTTTTTTAGTTTTAGCAAGTGTCTGAAATCGAATTTCATAGAATCGTGTATCACCCACCAATCTTCTGAGTATATGCGGATACTAAATTGGAAATGAGATCCCTAAGTTGCGCGAAGAACGTTTTGATGAGAAAGAATGTGAAGAATGTTTTATATCTTAGGGTTTAAAATCCATCGTTCTATTCTAATCAACACTAAAACTCGTATTATTTTATGAGTATATGAGGAAAGATTTGATTGTTTATTTGTTATTGGCTTAGAAACTACAATACCGATTTGAAAAAATATTTCCCCATTAGAATCCTACATTATTTCTGATAAACAAGTGGTTCGGAGTTCGCCAGGTCAACCAGTAGAAAGTACTCGTATTTAAGTATGCAAATGCCTGAGTGCCAGCTAGTGTTTTGTTATGGCATCATAATACTTATGTGTACTGTACACTGTACAATACTGTACATGACAGATAGTGTGATACAAGACGCGTAAGTACAAAGTATTTATTAATGGCTAATACCATTACCTTGGGTGTAAGCTGCAAGAAATGTAACACGTGTATTGCCTTTATCTTCAAAGGGCTCGTGTACTACCTACATACATTCCATTTATTACTGCGTGTCTAATTAATCCAGTTCAACGACTAATCAAAGGCATATGTTATTTGACTTGTCTTTGTCCCGGTTTCTACGTAGCTTTTTCGTTCGTTCGTTTCAGCCAAATGACGTCCACTGCTGGACAAAGGCCTCCCCCAAGGACTTCCAAGACCGGTCCTGCGCCGCCTGCATCCAGGCACGTATCTTTCTACTAGACACAAATTAATACATAGCGCATTAGAGAACCATGGTTGAATATGCGACAAAGAAAACTATTTACACTCCAGAATAAAATCATTTTCAGAGGATTCTTTATATTTCCTGATTATTGAAGCATTAAACAACACGGCTTAGAAAATATGGGCATGTAAAAAAACTTTGACATTTAGGAACCAAAATCATAAAAACGTCTAACGTAGGTTTTACAAATTAATCAGCCAGCCAACCTAATCATATACTTTATGAATCGTATCAAGAGTTATTCGACCCACTACTGATACTGAATGGTTCACTGGTCCATTAATCTCTCCTTTAGTTTATAATAATCCATTAAACGTAGCTAGAATACTCAACTGCCTAAGTAGAAATGTATTGCCTAATTAGAGAAAATAATTAATAGAGATAATAAATAGCATCTAGTGGAAATATAGCAGTAGTATGTGCTAAGAAAGAGAAAGAAGGGCAATTTGTACAATCGTAGAAGTGAAATAAGGACTGAAGAATTTTCCTATCAACCTTGTCAACTAAGCATATGGGCATTTCTCCACTAAATGGAAAATCGCTGTCCCAAGCTAAATTTATGTAGTAAACCTTAAAATTTCTCAGGTTTTTGTATCAATACCGACATAGAATTAGGTATTCTTAGCATGACATAGCATATTTAGTAATTTAATCATGGAATATTCGAATAAATAACCTCAAACGTCTCAAATCACAGTCCCCTGGTACGTCCCTTTTCCAGAATTACACATATTGTTACAAATGTTTATTATATTGCTGTTGATATTTGAATAAAAAATATCCAAATACATTAACAATAACAGTTAGCATCTTAATACATCACAAACAATGTTTACAATATAATTTTAATCAAAATATCCTTCTGAGAATGCTGTCCTCAAATTATTAAAACATTCCCCTGTTAAAATTTTAAAACCGGTTTAAAGTCATATTTAGTTTTGGCGCAAAGCACTTAGATCGCAAAACGGAACGCAATAGGTGTTAAGGTTGTTCAGTTGTGTAGCTAGTGGGCAGCCGCTATTTTGTTTAATGCTACTACTGTGTCATCTGGTGAACCACGCGTCTAGGCCGTCAGTGAAAACATTCCCCTGGTGAGCCTTTTTTTTACTATTTTAAGAGTTTTAATAACGACAATTTGTTTAAATTAATTAATCTTCTAGTATGTAGCCACATAAGTTGCGTTTATTTTAATGTTTTTAAATGATATTGTTTTATGAAGTATTCACGTAAAAATAACATTCCCCTGGCGAACATTCCCCTGTCATTTCATAGCACAGGGTACTGTTCATACCACAGGGGACTGTTCATACTACTGTTTTCCTAGGGTTTGACCACTAAAATGACGTCTTTTTAGTAGGTATTACGCGAAACATGAGAAGAATTTCTAGAACAAAAACGTATAGCTGTGCAATTATGATATCATCGACTTGAAACATTACCCTAAAAAAAAATTGAAAAAAAAAAAGAAGAAAAAAGAAAAACTTTAAATAAAATCAGTTAAAAGATATGAGTTGTCGTGAGCATAAGGCTGTAAAAAAGGTTTGGAGGGAGCACTGTGCTAAGTTTCGTGCAAAAAAGAAAGGCATGAAGACATAACAAATAATTTGTGTTTCTTTACGAGATCGAATCAGAAATGAGGAGATCCGTAAACGAACTAAAGTCGGTGACATAGCCCGACGGATTAGCAAGCTGAAGTGGCAATAGGAAGGCACATAGTACGCAGAACTGATGGCCCATCGGCAGCAAGGTTCTGTAGTGGAGGCCGCGTGGACGTCCCACTCTGCGTTTTACGGTACACAAGGTGGACCGACGACATTATAAAGGTAGTAGGAAGGCGCTGGACGCAGGCCGCTACGAATCGATCAACATGGAAGTCTTTGAGGGAGGCCTATGTTCAGCAGTGGACGTCCTATGGCTGAAATGATGATGATGATAATGAACAAATAATTTCGGAAGGGAAAATACCTACATTTGATTCAGAAGTTTTCGCAGAAGAACATCAGGCGCCTTTAAGATCATCTGACCCAACACGAAATAACAAGAATAGCGTTTCAATATTACATTCACCAGAAACGGGGTCAAAAAACAAAAATTAGCAGTAATAATGTTTTTTGTTTATTACTTTTTGTATTTTTTTGGTTCTGTTTTAAAAGGCAGGATACTACATTTTTGATTATTATAAAGACTGACTTTAGTGTCATACAATTTAAGTCTTAAAACTTAATTGTTCGTTAAGTTTAATGCTACTGTTATTAGGCTTAAGAAAAGTCATTATAAATTAGTAATATTTGTTTTAATAATAATATTTTTTGTTTCAAAAACTTACATAATTTTTATAATAGCAAAGAAAAATAAAGAGTTTGTTTATTCAAAGAAAAATACTAATTGTTTTTGTCCATAATACATTCCCCTGGGTGGTTGCAACATTCCCCTGTCGCAATTTTGCGAAAAATCGCCAATAACTCAAAAACTAAGGGGAAAATGTGTGGGCTTTTTTTAGATATGTATTTAAATTACTATTGCCCTGAATTTCGTTAACAAAATTTCTCAACATTTAATAAAATTACTTCAGGACAGTCTTGTATGGACGATTTTCCAAATAGCAGAGAAACACCCATATAACTAAAAAAATTATATCATTTAAGCCAAAAAAATAGCACTAGTTTCTACTAAACAACATTGTCAAAAGGGACCAATTCTAGAAGAGCGCTAATGCCATTTACGAGTACCTACGGACTAAAATGCAAAAGTTAGTGATTTGCATGTCTGCTTCCAGAACATAGGGTTCATGAAATTTCCCAGCGGATTTCGTCTTGGACGCTAAAGATTAATTTACCTTCACTAATGTATTTACAGTCACGCGAACATAGTCAAGGTTAAAGGTCAAGTTGGAAAATAAGTTAAGGGTATGGTATTATGAGTACTTTATAGCCAAATGAGAGCGTTTAATGGACGAGCTTGAGTTTTACTGCCTATCCAGAAAAGCGAGTGATCTTTACTTTAGATACGTAGGTAAATGGTATCCAGATTGTCATCATAAGGTCACATTTTATATGAATCAAATAAAGATCGCAAGGTGTATATCACGAAATGTAACATTATGAGCACTATTGTCTGATCGACCTTTGATCTCTGAATTCCAAGCTGAATGAGTCGCACGCACTATGCGCGATGTCGAGATAGGTCACGTACAAGCCGAATTTCAACTAACATCGGCATCCATTCAATAAACCCATTCGAAATATCGTTGAAATTGGAGAACAAAAAATAATTTTAATTGCTCAAGTTTAATGGGACTGAAGCTGGAGACAAAGATAATACATAATCTATACTGCCTATTTTCCGTGCATAGTAGCAGTTGTCAAATCCCAATACGATATATCGTTTGAAATTGGGGCATGGAATTGAGGACTGAGTCCAAACAGAGCCAAAGGTCTACTGCCCATATCCCATGCACTACTTGTCAAGTCTACAGGATGTCCCAGAGTGGGTGAATCAAACTGCTAGGGGAGGTAACTCTACTAATGTACTATCCCTAAAAAATATGAAAAAAATTAAGCGCATAAGGACACAAAAAAAAATGTTTTTGAAAAAGTGAAAATAAATCCGCTTTGCCTAAGTATCTGGCTATAATTGCTGCGTTTGGAGTTTATTTGTACTTTTTTCTTACTAATATTAATTGTACATGATCGCCTCGTTTATCTGTAAAGAAATTTTTGAAAATGATGACAAATTTCGAGTTTAGAGCACTTTTTTTTTTTAATTCGGTCTCAATTTTTTTTTCATATTTTTTAGGGATAATACATTAGTAGAGCTACCTCCCCTAGCATTTTGATTTACCCATTCTGGGACACCCTGTATATTACAGCATTTACAGCCAAGTAAAATCTAGTCCCATTAACGTGGCGCCACTGCGGAAGCAAGACGTTTTAGCTGCCCCCATTCTTTTATGTCGTGTCTCAGGGTGAGGAATCGTTTTGCGTCGCGCCCCAGGGGAGCAGATGGGGCAGACGGCAGACGCTAATCGCTGAGCATGGGCCGGCACCGCACTGCGGTTTGCGCATCGATCCGGCCTATCCCGGTATCCCGGACACTGCCTTTAGGCTAAGGACACACGCTTAAGGACAATGAAAGATCCTGTAGGTACCTGAAAAAAGCAAGAGGCTGCTTAAGACTATTTCTGAATAGAGGTCGTATTCGGAAATCTCACATTTCAAAGTGAGAACGGACTTGATATCCAATCATTCCAGTAATTCTGTCAAAAAATGAAAAGAGAAAAGTTTCAACTTTTCTTCATTTAAAAGCGAAATGCATTTGACGAAGCATTTGGAAATTCAACAAATAGACAAAAACCACAAAGATTTTTTTTATGTGACAGGAGGCAAACGAGCATACATATCATTTAAAAATTCAATAGGAGAAATACTATAATCTCTAATTAACTGCAGGTGTGACTTTAGCTTTAGATTCACTAATGCCTAGCAAGGTTCCACAACCCACGTGCATTTAATTTCGACAGCAACTTTAACTCGAGGGTACATCCATCCCCTATTTGCAGAGAGGCGGATTTTCTTTTAATTTCATTTATATTTAAATGAATTTAGAGATTAGCAAAATATTCCAATATGATACTAATTAAAAGATAAAAGTAGGCTGAAATAACCTTGGAGGATAATAAAATGATTTTAAGAGATTTGGGTAACGTGATCTTAAAAAATGTATTTTCATCTTACCTTGCTGAAAACTTATTCAGGCAAGAAAGATACAGTAGAGAAAAACATATAGATTTAGGCTTCAACATTACATTAGTTTCTAAAGTTCTTTTCGTGTATGTTCATAAACTTTTTAAGCCCTGAAATTGTTCGAAGGCTTGGAATTTCATTGCTCTTTGCAAACATAAAATTCAATCCCCTGATTTTACAAGAGATTTGTTGCTTTTTATGCATTTTCTATTATTTGCTTTGATCCAAGATGACGAGTTCTTCCATCCATACCAACAAAAACAAAATGAAATGGCACTCTCATTAAGTAACCTGAGACTTCCATAAAAAGGCAACACATTCTGGATCTCAGTGGTGTGGATTTCAATGGGCGGTTAGGATCGCTTACCATATCGACTATTTGAGCTATCGAGCCTTCTTTTATAACAAAAACCTAACGAAAAATGTTTATCCAAGACAGTCATGTATCATCAATTGAAAAGGTCGCCCAAAGTGAATTGACGCGATCACAAAGGGTGTTTTCGAAAGAATGTTTGACGTCGATCAATGTTTCAAAGTATTGTTTGTACAGCACATAAGGCTATACATATTTGTTGGAAAATAGCACCTATCACAATAACATAAGAACTCAGTGTTAGCTTGATTCAGTATTCACGCGAACGCCTCAAAGTTTACAGACATGATACCAACGGAGCAATTTCCTGATTGAATTTAGGTGTCAGTTGTTGTAAGAATTGGTGCCGAACAGTCAATAACCCGTGTAAATGTTTTGAGGAATATATTCCAATACTAAGTTCGAAACAACAGTAAAATTTACATGCCAAAAGAAAATAATAATTATGACAATGAAATAAATCAGGTTCTTCTAGAATTAATGTTTAAATCAATACCATATTACAGCTAGTGTTATGAGACTCCACTACAGTTAAGTACATATTTAAACCGCTGATTTACCTAAATATTAAGAATCAACCAATTACAAGTTGAAATTAAAGTTCAAATTGAATTTTGAGCGCAATTGGCAGGCCTAAATCTACCTTTGTATGGTAAGCATTCAATACAAAAACATGTCATTCACAAAGTACAGCACAAAGTAATTTACCAGGTGTCAGTTAGCCAGTAAAAATAGTACACCGATACACATATACTAAGCTACCTTCTGCAAGTCACGCCAGCTACTGCAAAGACACGTGATTTCGAGTTAAAGGTGGCACGAGCACGACAACTTACTAATTATTTGTCACGGTTAAGGAAAGACACGAGATGCCAAGGAGAAAGCTGATCCGATATTCAATATTTTTCGATTCGCGAATATGGGCGCTGTTTGTTTTTTGCTGTATCGATGCTGAGTTAAAATCTGCACGAGTCATGTATGGGAATAATATGATTAGTATCTTGGATTGTCTAGGTTGGATTTTTGACATTTAAAAAAATTTGTAATACTTAGTACAATAAAAATCTGCATTGCATAAAACCTATTGGATGGAGATTGGAGACATCCGTCCTACTCACTCGTTATAGGAACATAGAAAACAAACTGAACTAATTACATCATTATCGCTTCAGGATTAGGAACGAAGAAGTAAAGCATCCAACGTCTTCAAGACGGCTTGAGATAATTTCTCTGCAAACTACAACAGCCGCTATAGAATTAGCCCGACAACTGACGTCCCTTGACAGAGCTATTGAAGGCACATTCATTAATAATTATNCAATAAGTGGTGACTGAGTTTGTTCCGGCGTTTCTTCTCAGCACTTGCCATATGTTTGTCTCGAAGCGCTGGTAGGGCCCAAAAGATAAGGAGACATGTAAAGTGCCCCATAAGGGCTACCTTTTTCTTTTTTTATTATTTTCTATTGACGTTCATAAGTGCCACTTGTGGTCTAAACTGAATAAATATTTTTGATTTTGATTTGATTTTGATTTTGATTTTGCACGATAGTGTCCCCTTCAAACTTCGGACACAGGTCGGCCGAAGTCAAGATTACTTATTCCAGAGGGGTTTGTGGATGGCTCTAGCTTGACATGCAAACTTGGTGGAAAGCCATTTATTATCCTGCAAACAGTATCTGGAAATGGCTATTTCGGTGGCTGAATTTGCAAGCACTATCTAGAGGGGTTCCCAAAGTGGGGAGCGCACCTCCAGGGGAGACCTTTAAAGGGGGGCGCGAGTCATCTGTGTAGTAAAGTATTTAAAAACCTGCGACCGCAGAGAGAATACATTCCAGACTGCTCGACACGACCAATAAATATTCTGGACTGCAGGATAGGCGGCGCGGATTTCTTTTATGGTCGAAAGGGGGCGCGTCTCAAAAAAGTTAGGGAACCCCTGATCTAGACGAAAAACTCATTGTCTGAACAAAAGGCAAAGCGAGGACCAAATGAAACTTTATTAAGAATGAAAAAAGTTGTTGAACAAAAACATAATGATAAGTGTAATCAACTGAAAACCAGTCTATGCCACAGTCGATGCAAACTCACGATCATTTGAGTGCGACGGTGCAGAAAATCGCTAACGACCGACTGGCTGCATTAGTCGTGGGTTAGTCCCAACTAATATTATAAATGCGAAAGTAACTCTGTCTGTCTGTCTGTCTGTCTGTCTGTTACGCTTTCCCGCTTAAACCTCGCAACCGATTTTGATGAAATTTGGCATAGAGATAGTTTGAGTCCCGGGAAAGAACATAGGATAGTTTTTATCCCGGTTTTTGAAACAGGGACGCGCGCTATAAAGTTTTTCTGTGACAGACAAAATTCCACGCGGGCGAAGCCGCGGGCGGAAAGCTAGTACTAATTAAATGCGAAAGTAACTCTGTCTGTCTGTCTTGCTTTCACGCCTAAACCACTGAAGCGATTTTGATGAAAGGCATAGAGATAGTTTGAGTCCCGAGAAAGGACATAGGATAGTTTTATCCCGGTTTTTGAAACAGGGACGCGCGCGATAAAGTTTTTCTGCGACAGACAAAATTCCACGCGGGCGAAGCCGCGGGCGGAAAGCTAGTTATTATCTAAATTAAAGATAGTAAATGCACTACCACTATAAGTTTGCAGAGAAACTGAATAATGAAGCTGATATTTGTTTTTATTTTATTTTATCCGCAACGAAGAAGCTCTTGCCCTGCATCTCACTCTTCTAATGGAAAGTGAGGATCAAGCCGAAGGTGGAAGTGAGCTTCACCAATATTCCTCAACCGTAAAGGACCTAGCTATCTTAGGTATATCTAACTGCCGGAACACAACAATGCTGTTAACAATGTTGTTATGACGACAAACGTTATTAACATAATTATGCCCCTTTGTGACCTTCACAAATTTTTCATCAAGATGAGCAAAGAGATTACTTAAGCAGCAGATTGTCGTCAAATGAGCGAATCTCAAGTGAAGCGAGAAAGCTCTCGAAGGCAATTGACTGTGAACTGTGGCGGTGTGGTTAAAGTACTGCGGTCTGCGATACATTGACCGATCAAGGTCGAGGTACGCCTTTGAAATGCACTTGAACTTCACGAACTAAGAAGATGCGATGACGAGAAGATACTAGTTTTTTGAGCACTGGAAGCTTCTAGATTTGCCCATTATCGATCACCTGTTTAAAGAGTAAAGACGTTTCCAGATCCAGAGCGTTTGAGTTGATCATCATCAGTATACAAAATCTGATTGTGTTGTTTTCCTGGTTTCATTTCGGACATCCTAATCTGTCTGATAAGGTGTGAATGATTCTGTTCTTTGAACACTATCACCACTGAAGAATTCTTTAACTTAGTTGGACTAAATCAATGAGTACCGGAGAAGTGGCGATCGAAGTGGCGAAGTTAGCGAAAGTTCTCTTAACTAAAATCAAGAGCGACGTACTAATTGGATTTAAATCAATTATTGGAGACTGGTGGGAAAGCCTCTTGCATTTGACACCACCTCTTAATAGAATTGAGATTTCTTAGGGTCAACTAGAAGTCTAGAAGGTAACCGATTTTTTAAAGATTCAAACGTAACACAAACGGATAAGTACCTATTTTGCTCTACATTTACACAGCCAGAGGTTCCAGGTGCCCCACTAAAAGAAACATTCGCAAACTGAAACTTAAGCAATACCTAAATATGTAAAAGCAATTTACTGAGACCCTAGCAGCCCCGAAACCGTTTTCCCCTTTTAGGGGTGGGGGTATTTGTCGTAGTTTTATCGCGAGCCCATAAAAGTAAATAACTTGGCACAAGACTCTTTGATTGTTAAAAATTCCTTGTTGAACTGCTGACCTCTGCAATTGTTCTAAAAGGGAACCAATCAAGAAATATTCTAATGGTATGCCTTGTTATTTGTACAGTCTATTGCTTGTATTTTCGGGTACCTATTTATCTTCTACCCGCATCATGCTTTGCTCCATTTGTTTAAAGTACTAGTATGTAAAATAATTTGTAGATACAAAGTTGTAAATGCCTAGACTTTCGTGTTTTACGTTATCGCACCAACAAATTAGCAACAATGTTCTAATTAGTTGATATTCAAACCTTGATTTTTGGCCCTGGACTGGACATGATACAGATGCCTTACCTCAGATCATAGAAAGAGAATAGATATGAAGTCGCGCGAGACTACAACGAGAACCAGTGTCCCCACATTTCCCCCACCACAGCTCCCACACACACATTCAACTGTGTAAAAACAAAGCGACTGAGAGTCTACGACAACATGTGCAACCGGCTTAAAAGTGCTGTGATTGGCCAGAAGGCGTGCCTTATGGCCAATCAATGGCCGCGTGACGTGACGCACACATAGAAAACGCTAGTGAGAGAACAAAGATAAAATGGAGTCGACAAGATATCGATACTTTAAATCGCTAGGGGCAAGGCTCGAAACTGGTTTCACAAAATGCTTATGTATGAAAACCTTTTTATTATTATACGTTATTAATAACTACTATCACGCATTTACTTTTTAATTATGGCGATCTGCGTACCGCATATGTTTACCAAAAATAATGCCTATATTATTAGGCTTTCAACTAGCTCTTATAGTAATTACATAGTTGGCAGTTACTAATTACTTCTACTGTTATTATTTTTTTTGTAAAATCTTATAATCGCAAGTAACACATCATTTTTTTATTTAAAATTACAAAATAGAAAATTATAATTTACTTCTATTTATCGATAATAGGAAACCGCATTAGAACACGAGCACGGCACTATGTTACGACCGGCACATGCGGCCGTACTGTGTATTTTCACACGACAGTGGATATCGGAAGAAATTAAATACATTGCGCAGTAGTTGAGCATGACATAAAGTGGTTGCTAACTAAATCGTCAATGTACAAGTGTGTTAGAATTTTTATCACCACTGATTTCGATATCGCAGTAACTGTTACGGCACTGAATTCGTTCGTAAAAATGTTTAGTTTTTTTTTAATTATAAGAAAAATACCAATGGATTTGCAATACTTACATGTAGTAAATGACTCCATTGTTCCTGTAGTTCTTCGTTTCACTTGTTTTATTGCACGTAACGACGCACTATCCAAAATATCGGAGAACATTTCCTTAGTACGACTGAATCGCGACTAACCTAGCTACGCGGCCGATGTTCGTTTCTGGGCATATCGCGGAGACACGCGCCACGCCCCCGTTTCACATCTATTCCCTTCTATGATCTGAGTGCCTTACGAATTTCGTGTTTTAGAAAGGACCCTCTCGTCAAGGAAGGACCTTCCTTCAAATTCAAATTAACTACAGCCAAATAATTTATTTTTCAGCAGGCAAATAACAGATTATTATTATTAACGTACTATGTATGTGCGACCTTGACCCTACATTTGCCTATTATATTTTCTCCGCGTTACTATTAGGATACATTAAAATTTATAAATAGCTTATACTCGTATAGTCATAGAATTCTGTATTTATTTAGCAAACATTGCCTCCTTCGAGGCTATTTTCGATATTCTACGACCGTCGGACATTGACATTCGCCAATTGGCACTACTTTAAGGTAGGTATAGTTTACGCATTTCCTTACAAAACTCAATATATCTTCAGTAATTATTTTCCCGTCAAAGTTAATCGTAATTTACAAATCGTAGCGGATATTAAAGGTATTTACAAGCTAGTTGCCAATGTCGGCCTTAGGCTATAATGGGAACAAACGATCAAGGAAACACCTATTTGGTGTAAACTTCCTCGTCAAAGTAATTTGGAATTCTTTCGCTTTTTGTGATAGCGTGCTAACTTTTAGACTAAAAGCTAGTGAACGCCAGACCTACGTCATTTTATAAAAGGTGAAAGTTTGTCAGCGTATGCTCCCAATGTCTGACGTTCACCAGCTCTTAGTCTATTTGGCTTGTTATCTAGCGTCTAGCGACCACTTTTCTTGTTCAACCCTCGGCATTACCGGTACCAATTAAGACAAGAGACAAGTAATTCCAAGAAATTGCAGTCAATTTGTGATAGCGTGCTAACTTTTAGACTAAGAGCTTAGTGAACGCCAGACCTACGTCATTTTATAAAAGCTGAAAGTCTGTCAGCGTATGGTCCCAATACAGGTCTGGCGTTCACCAGCTCTAAGTCTTATTTGGCTTCTCTCGTTCTACCCTCGGCACTACCTGTACCGATTAGAACAAGGGACAAGTAGTGCCAAGAAACGGCAGTCAATATAGAATAAAGGTTCTCGAGCGGATACCTAAAAGTCTGATTCTTTAGAAATTTCCATAAATGTAAACAAATATGGCCTACCGACATTGACGAATTTAAGCGCGGGCGTGGATGATAGGACCACGAAACCACGATAGAATGGTAGCAATTTATTGGAGGGTAATCGTAAATTATTTTTCATAAAAAGGTAGCAATTAATAAATTTATAATTTAGTAGGTGCAGTAATAGTTAATCAAGAAACACAAATTCTGGCATTCTACTCAACCTAAAAAAAGTTGTGTAATTTCTAATTTTAAAAAATGTGGGTAGGTGTACATAGACGATATTTTGCATTTGCACCTTGTTTTAAACATTGCAGCTGTAAATTAAATAAACTACCCACAAAGAAGATTCACTAAAGTGATGTCGTAAGTAAGAAGGTACCCACAAAGGATATTTCTTGTGTTTCGCCGACCGCAAAGTATCAAAGCCCAGCTTCATTAACTTTGCTAAGTGAATAAAGTAATGGTCACAGTTAGGGATATGCCATTACCCCTAGGTCGGGAAGATTCCCGGTATCATTAGCAGTATTCCCATTGAGTGGGACTGGGAATATTAGTCCAGTTAGGTGACAAGGGAATCAAGTTATAAGCAGAGATTTTAGCATATAAATAATTTTTGATGATTAGTGTAAATATTAAGTACTAAGTTACATTTATTATTTGCATTTTGAATGTATTAAAATGAAAGAAAATTATGTTTCATTATTTTGTGTTTTAAACTTTTGTCTAGATGACAATTTTTAATACAAAGACTGATTTGCTTCTGATTTGAGTAAAAATAAATATTAATGAGAAATGCCATTTGAACAAACTTTAGTAAGGTGGTACAGTATTAATTTTACATAATTTCTTATTGTTTTACGAAACAATTACTTTACGTGACGACCTACTTGTAGACTTCACACGTGTCATTGATTATCAAAATCTCATTGTTTATAACTTTTTAAATGGTTTGGAAAAAAATGATGCCATCTAGAATTTTTCATGGCTCCCGACTGTTTGAATTCAACATCCCTCTGACTAATATTTCTTATTAGAATCCTAGCTCGCTATTAGTTTTTGCTGAAGAAGAATAATCCAATCGCAAATAAAAATATAGTGATGACATTTGTATTAAAATTAACCCAAAGACTTCTACAGCCATTATTTACCCTACTTAGTTATGAATTTGGTTTACAATATAAAATTCTAACTGTACCACTTGAAATACTATTGAAATTAACCATATTATTATGAGTAAATAGTACGTACCCATTGAAGGTTTTATTGTAAAATAGGTTTAAGCCACAACTTTGTGGACTCCATCAGTTTATTATCCAACATGGTTAGATAAATATCAAACCGAACCTGACTAACCATTACTTTACAATTTCACAGTTCAAGTAAACCTGACGGAGTTCACAATAATTGTTTAATTATTTTTTTATGGATAGAGCCCAATTAGACATTCAAAAGGCTTGTAATCAGGATTTTAATGATGTAATGACGGAGAAGTTGGAAAACTTCTGTGACAAAGTTATTTATTTCTGTGTACACTTCGCCCTAGTTACCTACCTACAATTTAACCATGGGATTGTAATGATCTACAGGTAAATAACAGCAGATTTTAAGTAATACAAAATAAATGATGAGAACAAAAAAATAACCTCCCTACAATTTCCATTTCATGTTCGGGTGATAGTACTCTCTTGAAAGTCGCTGCGTGAATTTATGGTAATTAAGTTATGTAGGCAAGTCCATGTCACACTAAGTAGTACTTGTTTTAGACAAAAAGTTTATGTAAAGAGGTAAGAAAGTAAAAATGATCACTTACCAAAATACTGTACTCGACCGGACGATGCTAGAAAACAGCTCGGACCATCGCAAGACGCGTTTGAAGACACAAAACACTAACAAAAACAAATGAAAGGCTCTTGATACTTAAAATAACAAAAGGTCTCTACAAGAATTTAGGCACTTCGGTTCGATTTCTCGGTAAATTCGGAAGAACTTGGATTATTTATACACTACAATGTCTGAGGTGACTTCTTTTAATTATAAAAACGAGTTTATCAGTTAATTTCTACCCTACTTTAAGTGAATTTGTTCTCGCGGGTCAAAGGAGCAGACATTACTCAACACGCACATTCGTTCGAAAATAATCGAAATAATAATTCTCGGCCTTGATTGGCTAGAACTCTATATCTGTGGCTAGAACCACAGATATGGATAGATGCAGCATGTGTCAAAAATTGTATGAAGCCGAGCGTGCCACTTTTTAAACGTCATTAGTGTCATTTTAGCGAATTTTAGTGATTGCCGCAACGTAAAAGTAATCGTATCATCGTACTGCATTCGCAAAGTCATCGAAAGATATCGTGTGACTCGATTCGAAAATTAATTAATTCCGATAAAACTGATAATTTGTTAAATACAAAACCAAAAACATCTTTATTTACCTTTTTAAAATAAATTAATTCTTACAAATCGTCAAATCTCGTTATTTTTTTTACCCTACCAGCGTTTCAAGACATAAATTTGTCAAGTGCATGAATACATGGATCAGTGTGTGTCTTATTGTTATGAGTAAGTACGGTTCCTTGGGATCGGTATGAATGCACCACATAAAGGGACCATGGTTTTAACTCTTAAGAGTACATCGCAGGATATGTATTAAAAACAATGCTACTTTATACTTCTTCTACTGCTACTTTATTCTAATTAATTATTTGCTACTTGTGCTGTTAATTACAATTCTCAATCCGTAAATAATATCTTCTTTCTACCGTGTTCGTACGTAGTTCGTACTGTTCTCGTAAAATCATCGTAACCGATTGTTGTAATCGGATTACATGAACATCACTCGACCATGTATGTCCATTTGGACATATCGGAATGGCACGCTTTGACGATCAACTTGCTGTATCTACTCTAATCCATATCTGTGGCTAGAACCTATGAATGAATGCCCCAATTTGAATGAAACAGGAATGAAGTTTCTAGGCTTTGAATGACTGGGAAAGAAAATGAGTGAACGAAAGTCGTGAAACATATGATTCCAGAGACCTATAAACAGAGAGAGAGAGCGCTATGCATTTTACGCTGTTTCAGGTTTCAGACAAAATTAATTAAAAAGATTGAATTTTTTGTATTACTATACTGATTAAGCTTTGAAGAAAAAATATATTAGAACTGAGTAATTACTTTATTCGATCCGGAAATGATGCGTGCATGTGCAATTGTGCATGTTTGATAACTTTAAAAACTATTGTTGACCTTAGATTACTGTCCTTTTCCTTGAAATGGCGAAGAAAGTTAGATTACTGCTGGAGTGCTGGCTTTATCAATGTAAGTCTATGAAATGAAATAGATCATTCATATAGGCTGTATAGTTTAGTATGTCTTTGCCTGTCAAGAATTGAACCAAAAAAAAACATTTTATTGCGTTTTGTTTTCATGATGATAATCCTAAAAATCTTTATAAACATTGAATTTCCTTTTTCAGCTATTTCCCTCTGACTGTTAATACACGCATGCTTTAAAATAAATTGATTACGTGATTAATAAAATAAGAAAGCTTTGGACTTCAGTAAATACATAAAAAATAAATAAAATGCCAGACTTTACATTTAAATAACCAAACGCTAATTCAAACTTTGTAACTGTCAAAAAACAACTGATTCGTGTTTTGGGTTTTGCAAGCACTTTGTTGGTTTGGAATTTTGTTTTCTAAATGCTGGAAAAAAGTGTTTTCAAGATGGAAACTGCTTCATATTACCTAGTAGAAGAGAGAATAAAAACGTTCAAGAACTGGCCCTTCTCTGATAAAAACAAATGTAACGTGCGAAACATGGCTGAGGCTGGTTTCTATTCAGTTGCAACAGGCGAAGATGATGCTGATGCTGCGAAGTGTTTCCTGTGTGGTAAAGAGTTGGATGGGTGGGAAGCAAGTGACGACCCTTGGGCGGAACATAAGAGCCACGCAGCGAAGTGCGCGTTTGTGCAAATAGGCAAGAAAGAAGACGATCTCTTGGTAAGACAACTCTTGGTGTCTTTTCGTTTGTACTTATATTCCTTGATAACTACATGATATTTTATAACATACATCTTGCTTTTGGCATTTTTACTGTATTCTAGATTCATTAACTGTAGTTTTTAGAGTATTTTAGTAAAAAAATATTTTTTTCCTTTTATTTCAGCTTTCAGAATTTCTATCAATTGTAAAACAATACATGATAAATGAAACTAAACGGATTTCAGAAGTAGCCAAAGAGCAGATCGATGAGAAAGCTAAACTTGTGAAGAGACGCTGCCTCGGAAGGAAGTGATATGATTAAACTGACCAATGAAATTATTGTAATGAATTATTAAATTTTATGCAGACTGGTTAATGTGCCTGACTTGTGAATGATTATTGAATACATGTGTTGTAAATAATTTGAGTTTTAACTTATTTGCAGGGAATATGGATTGTCACTTGTTTTTGTATCTCTGAATTTGAATATTATGCGAATGATTTAAACGTTTTATTAGATTTTTCATAACAAAATTCTTGAAATTATGTTGAATTTATGAATCCAATGGTGCTATGGACATAAAATATTGAAAAACTTCAAAAACAAGCAGAGATTGAAATCCTATCTTCATAATGGAATTTAAAAATATCATATTGCCTTTCCTTTTAGCTTCATTGTCAGGTAAAAAAGGGGAATAAATAATTGAATCACATTAACATTGTCTGTGATAAAAATAGCTCAACCAAAAAGTTTTTGTTTGTAGTGACAAGGCTAATTAGTTGCCTAGCAACAACCATAACAAAACTTCAAAAGTTTTTGCATGTAAGACTGTTCAATTTTTTTATTTATTGACTATACAGTTTTACTTGTTGATAAGTAAGTTTTTAACAAATAGAAATGGATGTGAAAAGTTTAGAAACCTATGCAATTATTGGATTTGACGGTGAGTTAAATGACTGATCTTATTCCACTTGCCCTTTGTTTGTTTTGTTTGGCACCTGAGTGAGGAAACAGCTTCTTTGTATCTTTCAGTCTTAAATTTGTTACTTATAGTATCTAAGTAATAATAAAAAGATATTTTCTGTAATTTAGTAAAATATTATTTCCCTGGGCTACAAAACTAAAAAATTAAGATTGAAAATTACTTTAGTACTCTCTAAGATGCTCAGTCAACTTTGTTATTACCTAGCATCACAGTTTCTATGAAAAATTCTGAACAATTGATGTTTCTAACTCAGTTTCTGCAATCCGATTACAGGATCTGCAATCCGAGGGCTCAAGGTGCACCCAGATGCGGAGCACATTGTCTACCCGATCGGCAACAAAGTCTGCATCCAAGAATGGAAGACTAAGAAGATGTATTTCCTGAGTGGCCACACCAACAGCGTGTCCACAGTGGCCGTGTCTCCTAAAGGCACCTTCGTGGGTTCGGGACAGATCAACCATATTGGTTTCAAAGCTGCTGCTAAAGTGTGGGACTTTAAGAAGAAGTCGCTGTTAGGGAGCCATGAGTTGCATAAGGTAAAATACCATATCTCTATATTATTATGCAACTTGCCATTCTGTCAGCCACTAGTACCTATAGACTGCCATCAAAGCAGCATTCTTTACAGTCTCATAATAGACTGACTGCAGTCAGTTTAAGCACAACTTCGCACGGCTACAGTCTATTATCAAGTCATGACTTGAAGACTAGCTTAATGGCGGCGCCCAGTGCTTAATGATTGGATGACTGGAAAGCGATATTCACGCGTGCGATTTTGTGCTTTCAGCTCGTGCCTGTAGTCACACAAACGTCACACCTGCCCGGCGGGATTCGATTCGAACCTGTAACCGTGGCTATTTTTCCTGGGCCAGACTGTAACTCTACCTTTTGGCCAGCTTCTGGTCAGCCCATGGCCCACAGGAAGTCCACTGCTGAACATAGGCCTCCCCCAATGGTTTCCATATCGCATAGTTAATCTGATGCCAGGGCCTATGCTCAAACATGGTCCTTTTTTGGAACCAGTGGGCTATGTAAGGCTCCCTGCCTACTCACTAAAACCTGACGGGTGTCCTCCCAAAGTCTTTGGGACGGAACTTGCGAGTTATTCGAGCTGGATGGCCTAGACATTCTTTCGCGGCTCCTCAAACTTGGTCTTGCTCGCATTCAAGGTCCGCGTGGAAGCCATAGCCTTCTCATCGGATGAACGCTACATGATCTCCCTTGGCGGGCGCGACGACGGCTGCGTGGTACTGTGGGACTGCTTCGCCGGAGCCGCCACCGGCACCGCGGCCGCTGCTAAACTGACCACGGGCGATGCGATGACCCTCGCCACTCTGAATCAGAGGGTCAACTCATTTGTTACGGGGGGAGATTGTGAGTAGCTACTGAATTAAATGACCAGTTCGTTCGTTTCAGCCAAAAGAAGTCCACTGTCTGGACTAGGCCAAAAGGCCTCCTACAAAGATTTCCACAACAACCAGCCCTGCGCCGCCCTCATCCAGGCACTCTCCGCGACCTTCACAAGATTGTTTGGGAGAACTGACCACATTACGTCTTACGGCTCAGCAGCCATCAGCCCAGTCCTGGATCTGTCAATAGGCCGTATAGGCCGCGGCCTAGGGGCGGCAGATTTCAGATGACGCTTACTCGATTTCAGAAGATAAAAGTTAAATAAAGATCCAAACCCACCCTAGCCTACGGGCGGCAAAACTGTAAATCCGCCACTGCATCAGTCTATGAGCTGGGTCCTACCCACTGCCACTGAAGTTTGGTAATTCTGGGGGCTATGTCAGATTTCCTGATTCGATCATGAAGAGAAACTCCGAGCATGGCACGCTCCATCGCTCTTTGGGTGACCTTGAGCCTAAGAAGCCGAGATGTAGTCGCTTAGGCACTATCCTAAGCGATCACGTCTCGGTACCGTATGTCATCACTGGCAAACATACACTGATCAATCATGCTGCCCAACATGTAGCTAAAGTTAGTTACGATAGCAAATATTTCGTTCGTTCGTGTCAGCCGAAAGACGTTCACTGCTGGACAAAGGCCTCCCCCAAGGAGTTTCCCTGCGTGATCGAATCAGAAATGAGGAGATTCGTAGGAGAACCAGAGTGACTGACATAGCCCGGAGAATCGCTAAAAGCAAATATTTACGATCACGTAATTCAAATTCCGGGCTGGAAGACGTAGCGTGGGCAGGCCTCCTACTAGGTGGACCGACGATCTGGTAAAGGTCGCGGGAAGAACCTGAATACGGGCAGCGCAGGACCGTGCATTGTGGAAAACCTTGGGGGAGGCTTTTGTCCAGCAGTGGACGTCATTTGGCTGAAGCTCACGAACGAATGTAAAACCTTGTCTCCCAGCGAACCTCCGCGTGTGGAATATCAGGGCGGAGTCCAAGAACCTGGATGTGGTGGACGTGACGCTCGGCAAGCTGCGCCGAAGCGTGCGCTGCATCGCCATCAGCAGCGACGACGCTTACGGCTACGCTGGCACCACGTGAGTAAAGCCGCTTGTACACGCTAAGAAAAGTCCCCGGGATTGCGGCGCCTACGCAAGAATTCGTTGCTGTCGCGGTCGCACACTCACTACGGGCGCCCGTCGCACAGTTGCGACAGCAACATAATTACACGCGAGCGATAGGGATGGGTAGCTTGGGGTCATTGGACGAGATTCTACGTGCTCACGGACCAGGCTTTACACACGAACCGTGTACATTCCCGACTTAGAAATTATTCTTGTCTGCGCTAGATATGACACGCGGCGGACGCGCATTGTTTGACAAATTTTCGTCGCTAGGTCCGACGAAATTCTTGTCTTGTCTACGGCAGACACGGTGAAACTTCTTAGCGTGTATAAGAAGCCTTATGCTCTGCGTAAACGGACCACCGAGTACAGCCACTGGCCACAAGCTGTTTCCATGATTTTTAACACGTTGCCGCTTTATCTATACGGGGTGAAAACGATAAGTGATCTCACTCGATTATTTCCAAACTATACAAAAAAGCAGTTAATGATCCTGAAAGTGCTTCATGAGCTATATCAAACGGTACAGATACAATGATAAGTTACAGAATAAACTGGATCTATTCGTAAATTCAATGTTATCAGCTTCCATACGTTTGGTAGAGCCGCATAATATTAAAAACTACTTATGATTCAGAAAAGTTTTAAGGAAAGGGCAGGTTGCTGCTTTCTACCACTACGAAAAAACAGTGCACTCACCCGTTCTGCAATCCACCGGCATCAGCAGTTTCAGGGCGTGAACCGCGATTCCCAATTTCTCCTCTACCCTCGAAGATTGAAGTTGATGAAGGACCAGCCTCGACTCAGCACACTTCACAAAATACACTACACATTTCAGTTCATAGCGTGGCTGAACAGTTCAGGCCTAATACAATACAACGATGTGGACTTCTACGATAGTAGTTTCCAGAAAGAGGCGGTGACTCCGACGCGCGACGATGTCCGGAATGAGCCACGTCAGTTCGTAAACTAGTGTAGAAAGCAGCGAATAATAGCGGGGTAAAATTACTAGACAGAAAAGCGGGTAGGTGAGAAGAAATAAAAAATACGAATGCCCACATTGGAGGCGTTTGGCCGAAAATAGAATTGTAAGCGCTTATAAGAAAAATGACGATTGCTAAGCGGTAAGTGCTATCACTGCTAAATGTATGAAAAGTGTCACTAAACGTGTCCTCGCCGAAAACAGGCTA
This sequence comes from Ostrinia furnacalis, assembly GCF_004193835.3. Lineage (NCBI taxonomy): Eukaryota > Metazoa > Arthropoda > Insecta > Lepidoptera > Crambidae > Ostrinia > Ostrinia furnacalis. The sequence continues at coordinate 878,505 of NW_021131305.1, read as the reverse complement.
AAGTTTTCGGCAGTTGCCATGGCGAATGCCATTTTGCTTGCAATTTCTTACAAATTCTATTTTCGGCGACTTCTTCTCAGCACCAGCCCAAATATTGTCCTGAAGTGGTGTTAGTCCAAGTTATATTATGACGCCTATAAGATTAGGCGCACACCGTTGATTTTTAGTTGGCCGATAGTTGTGCCCGATTTCAAATTGTATGAAGAATCGGCCAAATCGAATCGGCGTAGTGTGCGCACTCCCATACATGCCCATTGCCCATACTGATCAACTGCCCGACTAAACTATCGGCCGACGAAAAATCAACGGTGTGCGCCTACTCTAAGTGCCCTGGAAAGGGCCTATGTACTTACTGAATAAACCATGAATTTGAATAGATATTTTCTCCAGCACCGGGGATATGATAAAGTTCTCGATCGGGTACCCGCCGGACCCGACGGCGTCGGTGGCGCAGTGCAAGCCTTCCATGCTGGGCTGCCTCGCCAAGTGCGGCCCGTGGAAGAAGGGCAAGCGGCCCGAGGCGGTCTGCTACAGTCAGGGTACTTATCTTTACTGTTCGTTCGTTCGTTTCAGCCAAATGACGTCCAGAGGGCTTAATGCGAGTTTACATTAAACGTCCTCACTAGTCAGCGCGTAAAATAATGACATTAAATGTGTGACGCATTGTGCAGCGCCCCTAGCGGAAACTTAAGAACTAAAATGTTTATATTATGTTTTTATAACACGCTCACTGGTGAGGACGTTTGATGTAAACTCACACTAAACCCTCAGGGCTGGACAAAGACCTCCCCCAATTCCATAACGATCGGTCCTGCCACGCCTGCATCCAGGTACTTCCCGTTATCTTCACCCAAATATCTTAATAAGAGCTTCCTCGTTGTGGATAAAAAAAAAAAAAAAAAAAATCTATCCACCTAGTGGGAGGCTCACACTACGTCTTCTGACTCATGGTCGCCACTTTAGAACTTTTTTGTCCCAACAGCCATCGCGATTCTACGAGCTACGTGCCTCTTTATTGTACCCTCTTTTTGTTCAGAACGTAGCCTCATAATATATCGTAGACGAAAGAACTTAAAAGGCCAATAGACCAACGCGGGTGCAAGCCTATACTTAAATGATTTTAGCAGTGGCATCTAAGTACGCACCAAATACGCGTTACAACATTACATTAACGGTACATAAGTCTGACTGGCCCCGATTTTTAACAGGACATTTTAAAAATCTTAAGATAAAACCGGTAGAGACAATAGTCTCTACATATTTATATTTCTCTCTATATTTTTGATTTCGAGCTAGTTGAAAGGGTTAATACCCTTTCAACTAGCTCGAAATCAAAACTTGGTGTCTGTCTCTTAATTCTCTATAAAAACGCAATCATTGTTATTTCTTTCTATAGGAATAGAGTCGATCCTAATAATGGACGATGGCTGCCTCATAGTGGGCTCCGGCGACGGCACCATAGACCTCCTCGATGAGATCAACTGGAAAGGGGACTTCCCGAAAGGCAAGCTCTGCAATCCTAGCAAACCTCATTTCAAGGCGGTAAGTCCTTTGAAATGTTCAAGTAATAAAACTTTAATAAATTACCGATAGCTCAAGGAGCTGCTTTTAGAGCGACAATTCTCAATAGATATGGTCAAGTTATGTTTTTTAACACACACTAGTAACGCTAAAATAATGTTTTGTATTATTTTAGCCTATATTTCTGAAAGTTGTGAATGCTTATACTAAAACGTTTATTTTTATTTGTATAGATGTTACAGGAAATGTATGAATTCTAGGAATTGTATACTATTCCTAGGAAATGTATACAATTCCGAAGCTATTTAGGAAATGTATAAAATATTGCTTCAGAGATTTTTTAATACGCACATATCCTAGGACATGTATACTTTTCCTAGGAATTTTATAGAATTCCAATATTGTATTAGGAAATGTATAAAACTAAGCGGCACAAGCGCGGTCATGTGATTTAGTGCCCCTCAGTACGCCTAAAATTTTATTTAGACAAACCACATTGACCGATAGGTACTTTTAACTCACAACTATTATTGTTTAGCCTGAAAGTTGTTTTCGCACTATTATATTTTGACTGAAAAAAATATTTGCCTATTGGCATACCTTTCTTTCGGCATCACGCATATTGGTATTGGACGCTGAAGTATTGGAAAACCCTAATTTTAACATATCTTTTATTAAACTATTATTGACATGAAGGTTTTAGTACTCCTGTAGCTGGATAACAAAGTCTCGGTTAGGTTAGGTTAGACTTGCGACCTTGTCACATACACAGCGGCCGCGGCGCGGGAGCGCCATTTAAGTTTCGGAAAAAAAAAGAAATCTTAATTACATTTCCGATTGCTGTTTAGGAAATGTGTAAATTTCCTAGGAAATGTGTCTAATATAATTTACATCACACATTTCCGGGTGATTTTAGGACTTATACACAAATCCTAGGAATTGTATACAATGACGGATTTCATACATTTCCTGTAACATAGATATAGAGAACAATAGTGTCTAGACAAACCTCAAGGGGATTTAGGACACGATTTAAATCAAAGATGTAATAATGACCACTGAAAATCAGTGTCCAGCCATGCATTTAGCTGGCTGCATATACTGAGTGGGCGTCCGTTTTGGCACATCGCCTTCATAGACATATTAAGTATTATTATTGTTATTTTTTTTATGTCCATTTTAATGTCCTGATTTATTGTTTCTTTTTTTGTGCCAAATAAATTATTATTTCTTTCTTTCTAATAAATAAAAATAACGCTATTAGCTAAAATGTACGATTGAAACCAAATAGCGCCAACGGAAAATGTTCGGGTGCAAAATATTCGAGCTCGTATTCCCGCGCATTTCCGATGACGCGATCCTTTTCATCTTGTCGTCTATAGTCTGGTCTGCGAGCACGTAGAATTTTGTCCAATGACCCCAAGCTACCCATCCTTATCGCTCGCGCGTAATTATATTGCTGTCGCGACTGTGCGACGGGCGCCTGCAGTGAGTGTGCGCTGTGCGAGCGCGACAGCAACATAATTACGTGCGAGCGATAAGGATGGGTAGCTTGGGGTCATTAGACAAAATTCTACGTGCTCGCAGACCAGGCTTTAGTACTCTAGTCTATGCCCTATATTGACATGATCTATAAATTTTATCCTCCAGCTAAAAACCACGAGGCTAGACGGCTGCATCACCTCTCTAGAGATGATGGAGTCTCCCTCACTGCGTGGCGATAAGCGTCTCTTATTGGCTGGGACCCGCAGCAGCGAGATATATGCTGTGAGCGTGACCACCTTTGCGCCAGTACTGGTGGTCACCTGCCACCGCTGCGCTATCAATGATATCGCATTTCCGAGGTCAGTGTCTTGGTTACCTTCTTGAACTCGCCTAATAACATCCCTGACATCCCTTGACTAGTAACTTCAACTTACCTCATTGTAAGATTAACCTGGGGAAGTATGCTCCCCTACATCGGTGTATGCAAACATACAACGATTTAAAAGATAGCGACATCGACATCTTTCATGATTGCGTGCACTCATTTAAGAAGAAATGTTTGGATAAGTGGAATGTAATTTAACTATTAATCTAATTTAACATGATATTTTAGTATTGTACTTTCGGTCGTCAAGTTTTTATTTTGTATGTAAGCTGTATTTACCTATAAAGACACATCTTTTGGTCTTGTCAACATTGCATGCATTACTTGTTTATGTAAAGTTGTGTTGTTGGTAGATCTTTGTCAATAAATAAATAATAAACTTCCCCTCATTCTCCAGCTGAAAACTTTTTACAACTTTTGCAACATTTTTTCTGTTAAACCACTGCAACGTCATGGAAACTTAATTTCAGAGAATGATTATTGCGTAGTCAATGAAATCTGATGGTAAACTGAGGAATGTAAGCGAATTGCATAGTGTAACTAATTACAATCTAGAGATTGATTTGTCTACATCGCTGCACTTGGTGTGCCAATCGAAATCCTTGGGGGTTGGAGGGCTGTATAATCTTTCTGGAGATGATGGAGTCTCCCTCACTGCGTGGTGATAAGCGTCTGCTGCTGGCTGGGACCCGCAGCAGCGAGATATATGCTGTGAGCGTGACCACCTTTGCGCCGGTGTTGGTTGTGACGTGCCACCGCTGCGCTATCAACGATATCGCGTTTCCGAGGTCAGTGTCTTGGTTACCATCTTGAACTCGCCTAATAAACTTCCCATCGTTCTCCTGAACCACTGCAACCTCGTTCGTTCGTTTCAGCCAAAAGACGTCCACTGCTGGACAAAGGCCTCCCCCAAGGTTTTTCACAATGAACGGTCGTGCGCTACCCGTATCCAAGTTCTTCCCCCGACCTTTAGAGATGTCCTCCCTAGAGATGACGGAGTCTCCCTCACTGCGCGGCGACAAGCGTCTCCTCCTGTAGGCCTAAGATGCGCGCCGTGATAACTTTTATCGACGTCAAAATGCAAGGGCAAAATCGATAAAATGGCGTGATAACCGCTTATCGCAGCGCGCATCTTAGGCCTACTGGCTGGGACCCGCACCATCGAGACATACGCTGTCAGCGTCTGGGACGCGTATCTTACATGATGATGACGTGACTACCTTACATAGACTTGTCTGGCGAGTTCGCGACGACGGGCGCAGGTGACATGCAGTTCCTCGAGCTAGACTGTGTCCAGTAGCCTTATTCACGTAACAAAACTTCAACGACACTTATTGTATGTCGTTAATCGTTCTATCGAAATGACACGTGAATACGGATTTAGAACTGTTTTTCAATAGGACTACTTCTAAACGTCAACGAGATTTTGACTGTGTCAAAACACGTGAATTAGGCCACAGCATGCACTTGTGAGGTCATGGTCCATTACATGATGATGACGTAATCAACCAAGATGATAATAATAATAATAATAAATTACTGAAACAAAGCCTTGAAATTTTAGATGTCCCAAGTAATTTGCTCTACACCCTTCAAAAAGCCTCGATACTGAATACCTGCCGCATCACACGTAAATTTTTATCCTCCGGTTCCACAGCACTGCGCCCTATGATGCTTGGCTGAGGCCCGCATCGTAGGTTAAGTACACCCATCTTTAAGGTGGAGAAAGATATAATCTTAAAAATAAAAATAATAATAATAAATACACTTTATTGCACACCAAAGATAAGAACAGAAAGAAAAGGAACACACATGATAAAAACACATGATCATAAAAGATGATGATGATGACAGGGGCATGTCGGGCGTGTTTGCGACGGCGGGCGCGGGCGACGTGCGCGTGTGGTGCGTGGAGACGTGCCAGGAGCTTATCTACATCCAGCCGTAGACTAGGGAGCTTGTCTTGTCCTGCAATGACGTCATGGTGATGACGTTCACCTTACATGATGCTGTCGTGTCTCCAGGGGCATGTCGCGCGTGTTCGCGACGACACACGCAGGCGGCATGTAGTTCCTCGAGCTAGACTGTGTCCAGTAGTGCACTTGTGACGTCATGGTCCATTACCGGGCGACGTATAGTTCCTCGAGCTAGACTGTATTCAGTAGTGCACTTGTGACGTCATGATTTTACATGATGATGACGTAATAAATCAAGATGATGATGACAGGGGCATGTCGGGCGTGTTTGCGACGGCGGGCGCGGGCGACGTGCGCGTGTGGTGCGTGGAGACGTGCCAGGAGCTATTGCGCATCGTGGTGCCCAACTTCGTGTGCTCGTCCGTGCTGTTCTCTGGCGATGGCAAGTCTATCGTGTCGGGTGAGCTTTGAAGATATAGAGAGTTAAAATTTGATAGTATCAGGCCTGTTCATCTCCGCGAGTTTACATCGAAAACAAAACACGCACGATGGCCCACCTACAAGATACTATTCGACAAGGCCTCACATACGAGCGAACATTGACTCACGCACGCGTATTCTTGTGTATGATGGAAGAAAATAAAGAAAATGGTGTACTAAATACTGTGCAGTATTTAACTGCCTAAATAATAATAAAAACACAGAATGTAGGTACTTTTTTAAGTTGCCTCAAGACGAGAGGTAAATAAGTAGTTAATATTATTCATGATAATTCATGCTAAATCATGTATTTCCTCCGCCATTTTCTGCAGTTTGGCACCTCACGTCACATCATTTTACCGGAGTCAGCCCTATAGCTTCGGCGCAGTGCCGATCACTGACGTTTGTCAACAAAATGGTGCTTGACTCTTGAGACAGGCTGAATTACACCATATTGTTAATGACATTGAGCATACATTTTTTTAAATACCTTCGCGAAGTAAAACTTCTGTACGTAGTACTTATTATTATTCTGTGATAGTATTTCTGTAAGTTAAAACAAAGGGAACAAGGGAAGAGTTTACATCAAATATCTTCGTAAAAAAATGACATTAAAATGTATGATGGATGCGTCCCTAACCCTTAATTTGACTTTGTCCGGTAGGGCGGACACTAACTTAAGAAAGCAAGTAGGGGGTGTTGTATATGTTATTTTTATTTTATTCTACAATATTATTGTTTTATAACCTCTGAAAAAGTTTGTAGAAAGTGAACTTTGACGTTCGCAACACTGTATCTGTCAGTCGCGAACAAAATGTCAGCGAAGAGACAGTCATCTGTTTTCGATAAGGTAAATTATTTTTTTTTCAGTGTTTTGCTGTTAAAAGCTCATTGTTTTTGCAATTTGTTTAACAATAATACGTGTATGATAATGTTTAGCTGAAATTCATAACATTTTATACATGTTTTGGTGTTTTTTTACTCGCTTGATCTCTTTGTCCGGCACAGCGGACATTGTCAATTACTCACTGATATTCATAAAACAACTTTGTCCGCTGTGGCGGACATAGTCAAATTTAGTTTGTTTTGCGGCTATGGGTGTTTTCTTATGTTTTTTTTTGTTTTTCATTTGTCTGAGGCATGCGCGTGCTTCAAGAATATTGGCTTTAGTCCCTAGAACCCGCTTCCTCAGACGCAAGTGAGAAATCTGATACTGATTTTGAAATGCTTGATAAATGTGCTTCTACTAACTCAAACTATTCTTCACCTGCACCCTCTATCGAAATGATAATGATATGATCTCTCTCTAATATAAATATTAGCTTTAGCTTCTCTTATAACGTTGCAGGTATTGTCAAAAAAAGACAGTGGTGTTCTACATAAAGTTTTAAACGCGCCTTTGCTTTGTGATGGGCAAAAATGCAAGAAACTGTTTTTAGATTTCCATACCAAATGAATGTTTTATGTGTTCGTTTTTAATGTTACGCTTAATTACTTACTTAATTTTTCTTGCCAAAACACCAATTTCCAAGGTGTTTTATTCTCAATACTATAAAAATTCTTAATAAAATTAGTTTATAACGAAGTTTTTTTATTTATCCCCTATTTGCCAATGTCCGCCACGGCGAACATTCAAATCTACTCGTTATTTATGACGTCTTTGGCAGTGTCCGCTGTGACGGACACGAATTTTCCCAACTCTGGGAAATGCAGGATTTTTTTTCATATTTTTTTAAAAGTTCTTAGCATACCCTTGATGCCTTTCATTCATCAAACTCATGTATTTCCATTTTTTATGTCGTTGCCAAATGAAGGGCTAAAGAAAGAAAGAAAAAACATTTATTTGGTACCAAAATAAAACTGAGTACAATAAACTTACAAACCAAAATACATTGTAACAAATGGGTCTTCTTTCAAGAACTAAAATCTACATAGATTTTTTTTGACGCACGTTACTTTGCTAGCGACGACATTCAATGCAAACTCACACTAAGCACTCAGAAATATGATGGCCTTTTTTGACTTCATGAAGGGATGGTCCAAGCAAACCATATAAAAGTGTAGAAGTAGATAAAACTATTAAGCACCATTCACCATCACGGTGACAGGTTAAAAGGGGGAAAATGGGATGAAAGGCCACTCATCCTTATAAGCCTATGTTCAACAGTGGACATCTTATGGTTGAAATGATGATAATAACAGACGGTATAAACTGATGATCCGACTAAACTAATGATAGGGGACTTAGTAGGTCCCGCCATGTAGTGTGATAAGTCCGCAAAGGCGTCAAGCTATATCATTGCAAATATGGACAGGTCATAATACCTGGGACAAAAAAAGGCTGAAGTTGGACCGACGACATCATACAGGTAGCAGGAAAGCGCTGGACGCAAACCGCTACCAACCGGGCAACATGGAAAGCATTGGGGGAGGCCTATGTTCAGCAGTGGACGTCCTATGGCTGAGATGATGATGATGAGAATTGAAATTGTAATCGGATTATTTTTGCAGGCTGGAACGACGGCAACATAAGAGCCTTCACGCCGCTGACGGGTCGTCTGGTGTACTGCATCTACAACACACACAACAAGGGCACCTCCGCGCTCGATATGACGCACGACGGACGCACGCTCATCTCCGGCGGCTGCGAGGGACAGGCGAGTGTCGACCTTATCGCTAGCGCCACAAGGGCTGGGCTCGCTTCTGTGCTGGATATTGAGGGATATTGTATCAGCTAGCACCTACCAGATTGTGCCACTGTGGAGTATGGTCTTGTAATAGTCGCCAAGACAGTAGCGCCAACAACTGGTAAGCGGTGAAGCGGTTACAAAAACAATAGCATAGCGGAGAAAGAAGCGCAAGCGCCGGTACACATTCTCGTCAAGGTATTTTCGTCTCCGTCCCGCTTATTGACTCATACGAGTATTTTATTTTTCCAAACTGAGTCTCGGAAGTATACAATCCATTTAAGGCAGTAAAAAGTGCTGATACTGACTGACTGAAACTGCCTCTGTGGTCTAGTGGTAAGACCACCTAGTTCAGACGCAGAGGTCCCAGGTTCGATTCCCAGTGGGGGCAGATTTTTCTGTTCGGTTTGGTTGGTGGTAGGGCTTGTTCTAAGTCCGCCTGGCTAGCTACCACCATCTTACCTAAGTCTGTCGCCATAACAACAATGTTTACAGCATTTTTAGTGTTCTGGCAGTTAGAGGTAAGATAGCCAGTTCCTCCGTGGTTGAGGATTCCGGGTGAAGCTCGCTTCCACCTTCGGCCTGATCGTCACTTACCATCAGGTGAGATACAGGATACAGGCCAAGAGCTTCCTCGTTGTGGATAAAAAAAATTGTACAGAAACGCAACTCCGTGCTTAATTAATAATCAAATAATTGACAGGTCCGCGTGTGGGACATCCGGCCGGAGTGCCAGAGCCTGAAGAAAGTGTTGAAAGAGCACAAGAGCCCTGTGTCGGCCATCCAAGTGTCACCCAACGACACCGAGGCCGTCAGCGCGGGGACTGACGGCTCCGCCATCATCTGGGATCTGATGTGAGATGATTATTTTTCTTCTTAACTATTTCAACCCCGTGATTGTAGACTTGTAGTTCATAATATCACTTTAAGACCTTGAACAGATTTGTGACGTTTGTTAAAGTTAAAGTAAGATGGTGAAGCCCAGCCCTTAATGTAGTCATACTAGTGCATCTGCGGCTTTCATTGCGAACAATTCTTGCTCAACGATCTTCCGATGTATTGTACCAACGAGCAACGTTTTCTGGTGACAAGGTCACATCCCTCATTCCCTCCTACTTCAGATTTGCACAAAGTACGCCGGATATGTGTCATTTTTATAAAACATACACAAGTTGAAGCGTGCGCGAACCTCTCCCATGTTTAATACCAAATTGGCTGAAAAGAAATCAATCCTTAACTTCGAACTCCTATGTTCTTCTATTACAGTTATCTTTTCTCTGGACAATTTTGGCCTGGTTAGGTTTTTATTGGCGGTCAATTTGTAGATCTTAGCTACACAGGAGTTGCAGCAGTGTGGGAATAGATAGGCCCGTGTCTATGGCCTTTGCACGCTTAGACCGCTGCACCGATTTACATTAAATCGCTCATATTTTTAATTCCAGCTCGCTGTCCCGCCGGCAAGTGATGTACGCGAATACTCTGTTTATGTGCATCTGCTTCGAGCCACAAGGCTCGCAATTGCTGACGGGCGGCACCGACCGCCGCGTGGCCTACTGGGAGACCGGCAGCGGGAACCTCGCCAGGGAGGTCAGTGCCTGTTAGGATCTTACTAGGCCGTTGGTTCCCAAAGTGGAGGAGGAGTTCCCACTGGGGAGGCGTAAAGACCTTTAAAGAGGGGCGCAGGCCATCTGTGTACTTAAGTATAAAAAACCTGCGACCGCTGAGAGAATGAATGCCAGACTGCTCGATACGACCAATAAATAATCTTGACTGGAGGAGGGCGGGCGCGGAATTTTTTGTATGGTCGAAAGGCGGCGCGACTTAAAAAGTTTGGGTAAAGCCTGGTCCGTGAGCACGTAGAATTTTGTCCAATGACCCCAAGCTACCCATCCTTATCGCTCGCGCGTAATTATGTTGCTGTCGCGCTCGCACACTCACTGCGGGCGCCCGTCGCACAGTCGCGACAGCAATATTATAATTACGCGCGAGCGATAAGGATGGGTAGCTTGGGGTCATTGGACTAAATTCTACGTGCTCACGGACCAGGTTTTAGTAGTGATATATTATAGAACTAGAGGCCGCCCCCGACTTCGTACGTGTGGATCCCGTTTTACCCCCTTAGGGGTGGAGTTTCGTAAAATCCTTTCTTAGCGGATGCCTACGTCATAACATCTACCTGCATGCCAAATTTCAGCCCGTCGCACAGTCGCGACAGCAATATTATAATTACGCGCGAGCGATAAGGATGGGTAGCTTGGGGTCATTGGACTAAATTCTACGTGCTCACGGACCAGGTTTTAGTAGTGATATATTATAGAACTAGAGGCCGCCCCCGACTTTGTACGTGTGGATCCCGTTTTACCCCCTTAGGGGTGGAGTTTCGTAAAATCCTTTCTTAGCGGATGCCTACGTCATAACATCTACCTGCATGCCAAATTTCAGCCCGATCCGTCCAGTGGTTTGGGCTGTGCGTTGATAGATCACTAATGTCAGTCAGTCAGTCACCTTTGTGTTATATGTATTTAGACATATCGCTAGTTCGCGCCTACGTGGGAGGGCCGCGTCTCTCGCGCGGAGACGATGATGGCCGATCGATGTCGATGACGCCCGAGGTCTTGAGAAGCGCCAACATTGGCTCTTCTTCTTTCGTTTGAAGGGTCATCACTAAGGTCGGCAAGTAACTCAAACACTTTGTTCATTGCTGACGGGCGGCACCGACCGCCGCGTGGCCTACTGGGAGACCGGCAGCGGGAACCTCGCTAGGGAGGTGCGTAGTTTCACAATTTCTTTAGTCTCGAATCCACTTGAACCCAGTTTCCAGAACGGTGCGGAGACGAAAGATGTGCGGCGAAGCTGGCAGGCTATTTCCACGGTTTGGTGCGGGAAAAAAGGAGATGTGTGAGCTGTGATGTGATGAGATGTGATGAGCATAGCTATCAGTGTATTGCTATCTATGAAACACCGCGCCATTATGATTCGCGTCGCGCTGCCGCGGCCGCCGCTGTCAAATTGTATAGAAAAACAAGTCCACCCGACACTTCTCCGCTCGATCCATTTCTCTGGAGAAGCTGCTCGGCTTGAAGTTGCTTTTTAGGCAAAGAGTGCCCGCAAAACCGTCAAAAACTGGTTCGGTCTACGACGACGAAATTAGCCTTGCGGCGAGTCGTGTCGCAGGTTGAAGGAGCGTCTCCATTTTATATTACAGATCTCATTATAATAAATAAATAATAATAAATAATTTATTTATTAAAATAAGAGCATTATACGAACTTATTATGCTAGAGTTTACATATAGTTCACAATCTTTTGTAGCCTGAGCTAGGTTAAAAACCTGTGTTTCAGGCGAAAAAAGCTCACACATTAAATAGTAATTAAATAAATAATTTGAGCAACGGGGTCCGAGTTGTCGAGGCGGGAACTCGACTTGTGCAGGCTCTAGTAGAGTCAGCTTTTTGTTTCTTCTGCCGTTTGAGCGGCCATTATCACCAGGTATGATGTTTACGATAATTTTTAACATTTATTATTATTTTTCAGCTGGAAGCAAGTAAAGCGGGGGCCATCAACGGACTTCACATCACGACAAACGGTGAACTATTCGTCACTGGTGGAAACGATCAGACTGTCAAGGTATACTCATCTCTTTTCAGCTCAATCTTATCAGATTTTAATTCCCTAGTTTAAATTCCTGATACAAATAAACGTTCATTCAATTTCAAGCACAAATCCAAAACGGTGGTCTAACGCACAGTTGGCAAAAGGAGGCTTTGTCAACTGTGCGTTAGATGTGGTCTTCACCACCAAGCGCAATACCTATTTCTGGTGCTCAGCAGTCAAATAGAAGTACCTAAAGTTCGGTCGCCAAGCAGATATTTGTTTTATTTAATTTATTTTTTTTGTTATACCGCCAAACTAATTTTTCTGCATAACCCAAAGGTAAACTGGATGAGAATGCCTTATGGCATTAAGTTCGCCTAATGTTAATATTTTTGGCATTGAAGTATAAATAAATAAATATTGCTGTCGCGTTCGCACACTTAACTACGGCCGCCCGTGTCGCATGTTAGTCGTTTGCTAGGTGTACGAAATTTTATCTGCCCGGCGACCGGACTTTAGCCGAGGCGTGATCTTACTGATCTCCATTTTCTTTTGTTTAGCTATGGAAGTACCAAGAAGGCATCTACACTCACGTGGGATTAGGACACGCGGGCGCGGTGACGTGCTGCCGCTTCAGCCCCGACGCGCGCTTCGTGGTCAGCGCGTGCGCCGCCGGGAGCATCATCGTGTGGCGCGTGCCCGAGGTATGGGCAGGCCTGGCCAAAACAAGCACGATGGAACCCTATAGCAGCGGTTCCCGAATGGTGGTCTGCGGAACCCTGGGGTTACGTGGAAAGGCCGCAAGGGTTCCGTAAAAAATATTATCCCACGTTTCGTGACCGACGTTGTTCGCTCGCACCGACTTGTTTACGCACAAGGGAGGGGCAGGGCGTGCGGGCGGAGTAGTACGGGGGTTCCGCTAGGAAAAGTATAATCAATTAGGGTCCCTTGGCAAAAAAAAAAGGGAAACCCTGCCCTATAGGATTACTATTCGACAAGGCCTCACATACGAGCGAGCATTGACTCACGCACGCGTATTCTTGTGTATGATGGAAGAAAATAAAGAAAATGGTGTACTAAATACTGTGCAGTATTTAACTGCCTAAATAATAATAAAAACACAGAATGTACTTCTTTAAGTTGCCTGAAGACATTGATAGTTAAATAAGTGGTTAATATTATTCATAATTAAATAATAATTAAAATACCTTGGCGAAGTAAACCTTCTGTACGTAGTACTTATTATTATTCTGTGGTATGGGCCGCGTGGGACACTAGCCCACGCGTGGGGCTGGGCACGCGGGCGCGGTGATGCCGCTTCAGCAAATGAAATGTGTTAAGCGGGGTTCCCTGCTTTTAGATATGATACCCCTCCCGCATCGCTCCACTACTGCAGGAATCTACGTAGATTAGTGCCTGTAGCTCATTTTAAGTAGCCTTGAATTGAATTCTGTAATAGACCAGACCAGTTTCTTGACATGCCCTTACGTCATGATAAATGCTGAGCGGGGAGCCTATTGACGCAGTGGCCCACTATTTTCTTTATTCGTTTTGTGTTGTTACTGTTTATAATTTGTGCTTACTGTAATCAATAAAGTCTATTTCTTTCTTTCTAATACTACCTGGTGAAAACCTTTGTGAGAGACCTTTGTCTAGCAATGGACGTCATTCATTTGACTGAACAGTGCTACTGAAACTTCTTTAATATAAAACCCCAGATATACCTGAGCAAGCCGCAGGCGCCGCCTAGCGCAGGCCTCAAGAGCCTGCCGCAGAGCCCAAAGGCCCTGCAGGACGAGCTCAAGCTGCCCCTGTCTGAGAAGCCGGCACAGAAGGCCGCCGGCGACCGCCCTGTCAAGATGCCCGCTGCACCCTCGAAGGTATGGAAATAGAAATAGAAATATATTGATCAAGGTAGTTTTGTAAGGGGAATGAAATGAGTTGGTAAGGGGAAGTAACGTAACAGTGGGGTGAAGAAGATGCGTTACAACACTTACAACATGTGGTGCTACGCTGCGTGGGTGCTGGCAAGATGACGACGCTCGATAGATATCCCTAATAGAAGAGTTTTGTAATTGAAACGTTGGCTGCATTGGGATTTTCGATCTGGAAGTTCAGAGTTTGATTCTCAGATGGGACACACAAATTGAAGTCACTGGTATAATTGAAGCCCCGATAGCCGAACGGTGAAGGGGTCGGACTGGCCGACTCGTGATCCGGGGAACGCGTGTTCGGTCCCCGCCGCCGCTCGACTACTGTGGTGAGCTCACTCGTAATACAAGCATATTTAGCTTAGTACGAGGGGCTAACGGGACTATTAGTAATTTGTGTAATAACAAATTCTCCTGTCATGATTTGATTGAATTAATCTTATGTACTGAAAACAATATGACTCCGTGCTTCGCAGGCCACGTTTTAATCCTGTCCTATTTAACCATGTTATTTTGTGCTTATGGTGATTCTAAATCTAACACCAGGGTAATCTGTTTCTGACCACGCGGCAGCAACTACATAATTAATATGGCGTTATCAAAATTAAATACATTGATGATACCTGATTTTTATGTGCAGGTGGAGAAGATAGAAGCGATGGACACGACACGCAGCAGCGTACACTCGTGCTGTCCCTGCGACACGACTAAGAAGCCGTCTTCCAAGGGCAGCACGCCCAAGACAGGGACCAAATGTTGCCGCCCGCCCGGGGGTAAGTAGAAACCAAAAACGGGACTTATATCAGGCCTGTTCATCTCCGCGATGCCCTACTCATCACTCACACGCACGATGGCCTACCTACAGGATACTATTCGACAAGGCCTCACATAGGTACGAGCGAACATCACGCACGCATATTCTTGTGTATGATGGAAGAAAATAAAGAAAATGGTGTACTAAATACTGTGCAGTATTTAACTGCCTAAATAATAATAAAAACACAGAATGTACTTTTTTAAGTTGCCTCAAGACACTGAGAGGTAAATAAGTAGTTAATATTATTCATGATAATTCATGCTAAATCATGTATTTCCTCCGCCATTTTCCGCAGTTTGGCACCTCACGTCACATCATTTTACCGAAGTCAGCCCTATAGTGCCGATCACTGACGTTTGTCAACAAAATGGTGCTTGACTCTTGAGACAGGCTAAATTACACCATATTGTTAATGACTTTGAGCATACATTTATTTAAATACCTTCGCGAAGTAAAACTTCTGTACGTAGTACTTATTATTATTCTGTGCTTATACCACCACACTTTCCCATCGCTGCAACTCCTGTATAGCCAGGATCAACAGCTTGGCCTCCCGATGAAGCTTTATTAACCTTCGCTGGTTGTCCCGGATTACCTGGTTGGAAATCCCGAGGGTAATTTGGAGATGAGCTCGGAAGTAGAGGAACCGAGTTGAGTGGAGAGATAGAAACGATGGAGAAGAAACAGGGCCACGCCCAATTCTTCCCAGGAGCACTACGCCCAAGTACTCCCAAGGTTCAGTTGTATTTCGCGTGGGTATAAGTGGCTCATATGGAGCCACTTAAGCCGAAACAAGAGCTAAGTGGAGAGATACTATCACAAGTCAAAGATTCCTAATAAACAAAAAAATAAAAAATCATGAATAACTTGAAAAATAAAATCTTAACCCCACCAGTAAGCATAAACTACAGTAGTTTATGGATGCTTGCTTATAAATATCAATTAATTGTTGCAGACAATCTTCCCACGAGGACTACAAGCAAAGAGTACGTGAGCAGCGGTGGAGGGGATAAAAAATAGAAAGAGACGACTGTTGAAACGATGTGTTCCAATCCCGCACCAAATTGTATTATTATTATATTAATTTATTAATAAATTTGTATTTTTACAAAATTTTGATTTATTTATTGGCTGTAATGGTGACGTAAAAACGTTACATTATCTTACAAATTATATTTTATTTACAATAATATCACATTCATAAAATGCTTTTCATATTTTTCCTTCTTATAGCATACACACATTTAGAAACGACACATAGGCATAGAACGTTTCAACCACGAAGACGCGGGTCCGTGGCTGAGTCCCCCAGTATTCAACGCACCCGTGGTGGACGCCCCCGATTTAAATAAATTTAATATCATATTTTTTTCGGCTTTTGCACTAAGTACAGTCAACGAAAAAAGTTTCACAAGCTAATTATTATACTAAACTATGCATGTTTGACGCTATTTATGCAATCTGGGAGCAAAATTTTAACCCAAAACCAGCAGTAGTAAGAAACAAAAAACTTTTGTAGGAATTATTTTCATTTCATAAGATTCATTTTTGTATTTAATTCTACTGGCCTAATAAATATTTATTCGTTTATAAACATTTCTGTGCCTGACTGTACATTTGATTAAAAACCGGCCAAGTGCGAGTCGGGCTCGCGCACAAAGGGTTCCGTAGCAGCAACAGTTAAATCAACCTATCTCAAAAACTATAAGAGATACTTTGATCAAACCAAAAATCGTTGAAAGAGTTAATTAGCATGCATCACCTCTATTTTTTTTAGAATTTTATACCCCGTAGTTATAAAAATAGAGGGGGGGGGACATACTTTTTACGACTTTGAGAGCTGATATCTCAAAAACCGTTCACTTTAAGAAAAATGTTTTTTAGAAAACTTTATATCATTTTAAAAGACCTTTCCATTGATACCCCACACGGGTATGTACATCGAAAAAAAATTTTCATCCCTCAGTTACATGTATGGGGGGCCCCACCCCCAATTCTTTTTTTTACTATTTAGTGTCATAATTTTGTAGCGGTTCATACAACACATATTCCCATCAAATTTCATCACTGTAGTACTTATAGTTTCCGAGTAAATCGGCTGTGACAGACGGCAAACCAAAAATCGTTGAAAGAGTTAATTAGCATGCATCACCTCTATTTTTTTTAGAATTTTATACCCCGTAGTTATAAAAATAGAGGGGGGGGGACATACTTTTTACGACTTTGAGAGCTGATATCTCAAAAACCGTTCACTTTAAGAAAAATGTTTTTTAGAAAACTTTATATCATTTTAAAAGACCTTTCCATTGATACCCCACACGGGTATGTACATCGAAAAAAAATTTTCATCCCTCAGTTACATGTATGGGGGGCCCCACCCCCAATTCTTTTTTTTACTATTTAGTGTCATAATTTTGTAGCGGTTCATACAACACATATTCCCATCAAATTTCATCACTGTAGTACTTATAGTTTCCGAGTAAATCGGCTGTGACAGACGGACAGACGGACAGACGGACAGACGGACAGACGGACAGACGGACAGACGGACAGACGGACATGACGAAACTATAAGGGTTCCGTTTTTGCCATTTTGGCTACGGAACCCTAAAAATTGCTTCAAATCGAATTTAACTGACCGGGGGCGTCGACCACGGGTGCGTCGAAAACTGGGGGACTCGGCCACGGACCCGAAGACGCGTCCCACCAATTTTTTGGTCGAGGGAAGTGCGGGGAGATCCGAGCGTCATTATCCCTTATTGTAGTAGGTATGCGTGTGCACTCATAGATGATTTAGCGTGTACCGATAACACTCAAACATTAGCGGAAGAATGGTGGGGCGCGTCTTCGTGGGTGAGACTATCTATATTTGGCGATGGAATAAACTTATAAGTCATCGTCCATATAAATACAATGTAGGTCAACTTGGTAAAATGATACCTACTCTCACTCAGTCAGCTCTATCGGTATCTCTCAGTATTTACAAACGATGAAGTCAAAAGAGATAGACCTGCAGAATTTTCTTTATAACATGGTATAGCCTGACCAGGAACATAAAAACCCTGGCATAGAGGCGCTTCAATTGCATTTGATAGTGCAACACTGAGTACAGTCGTACCTGTGTTAAATTAATAGGCTAAATTTATGTATCAGAATTCAGGATTACGGGCTAATTTGATATTTTCATAAATGAACGAAAAATATTATTAAAGGTAACCTGGTTTAAATAAATTAAATGAAACCATCAATCGAGCTAGTAGGATTTATTTTATTATTCATCAATAATCAAATTCAGAACTTGAATATTCAACTGCAATGTCTGCTCATGAACGCTTCAAACTCGGTACTTCTTTCCCAATTCCATAAAATTCAAAACTTAGAAAGTGACAAAAAACTTTAAAATAGGTAGTTGAAACAGACTNGACAGACGGACAGACGGACAGACGGACAGACGGACAGACGGACAGACGGACAGACGGACAGACGGACATGACGAAACTATAAGGGTTCCGTTTTTGCCATTTTGGCTACGGAACCCTAAAAATTGCTTCAAATCGAATTTAACTGACCGGGGGCGTCGACCACGGGTGCGTCGAAAACTGGGGGACTCGGCCACGGACCCGAAGACGCGTCCCACCAATTTTTTGGTCGAGGGAAGTGCGGGGAGATCCGAGCGTCATTATCCCTTATTGTAGTAGGTATGCGTGTGCACTCATAGATGATTTAGCGTGTACCGATAACACTCAAACATTAGCGGAAGAATGGTGGGGCGCGTCTTCGTGGGTGAGACTATCTATATTTGGCGATGGAATAAACTTATAAGTCATCGTCCATATAAATACAATGTAGGTCAACTTGGTAAAATGATACCTACTCTCACTCAGTCAGCTCTATCGGTATCTCTCAGTATTTACAAACGATGAAGTCAAAAGAGATAGACCTGCAGAATTTTCTTTATAACATGGTATAGCCTGACCAGGAACATAAAAACCCTGGCATAGAGGCGCTTCAATTGCATTTGATAGTGCAACACTGAGTACAGTCGTACCTGTGTTAAATTAATAGGCTAAATTTATGTATCAGAATTCAGGATTACGGGCTAATTTGATATTTTCATAAATGAACGAAAAATATTATTAAAGGTAACCTGGTTTAAATAAATTAAATGAAACCATCAATCGAGCTAGTAGGATTTATTTTATTATTCATCAATAATCAAATTCAGAACTTGAATATTCAACTGCAATGTCTGCTCATGAACGCTTCAAACTCGGTACTTCTTTCCCAATTCCATAAAATTCAAAACTTAGAAAGTGACAAAAAACTTTAAAATAGGTAGTTGAAACAGACTATAGCTAATTTTCATATAGTTCCAAAATACTGAACTGTCCTATGCATGACATTGACAGTGGGGCGCCACCGTCCATACCGGAACGCTGATTCCGATTTTTGCCATGTTGGAAACCATAAAGTTGAACGATGGTAGCGCCCCCCTGTCATTGAGTTTGGTGGGACAGTTCAGCGTGGGTCATCTATAGTGGGCTGTACTATACGATAAACATGTCAGTCAATTTGACAACCTTTGTCGGAAACATTATTCATTGAAAATATTGTCCGAACCCTTAGTATTTCTCTTCGACAAATACATTAACACATCGTGAACCACTTTTCTTTCACGACTATAAAAATATTTTAGCAATTTAATTCATAAAATCAATTGCACACATTTAAAATAAAGTTTGTTTACACTTTGACAACAATAGACTGACATGCAAGGTGACATGTCAATGAAGTTTTCAGTTACTGTTGCCATTAAGAAATTAGTACCATTAGTTTTCCGCAACATGGCGAGGGTTTTTATGTTCCTGGTCAGGCTATACCTATTTATCAAACTTCCTCAAACTGTATGTTCATAACATAAACATTGTAGGTATTCTTTTGCAAGTCCCTTGAGTTACAATAATATTGATAAGCAACAGCAAGACAAGGAAATAATTGAAATAATTTTATATTCAACTGTATGGAAATAAGGGTCGATTGTTTTATACAGTACAAGGGTATACAATATAAACAGATGATTTTTGTTAGATGGAACTAAAAAAACTTTTCAAAATCTCAACAAGCCAGGATCGAAAGGTCTAGCTAGACAAAAGCAAGTACTTTTAAGCACATAACTACATGTAATATGGTGAGTTTAGAGCCATCATAGTAGGTATGTATAAAATTCATAAATACGAGTATTACGAGAAGCTGACATAACTAGCCCAAGCTGCAACTTCTTAATTAAATATTTGACTCTAAGAAAGTACCCCAAAACTGAAGTAACATTATTATGTTTTTGTAGCAGATATATTTTTTTTCTCAAAGCATTAGAATCCCAATTTACCAATCATACAAGAATTTCAAATAGATACAATCAACAATTTGTGTCAAAATCTTAAAGAAAAGTGGAAAACCTCTGAAAGAAATGTTATGCATAGAAATAAAGGTTCTTACCATTGATTGAAAATGAATTAAATACTACAGGGACATGCTATGGCTCCTTGAGTAATTTTAGGGTACAGTCCTTTCCTTGCCTCACGATTTTCATAATATAGTTCAGTCCAACATAACCACCATTCAGCCCCATGCTTGACTTTTACAGTAATGTAACACTAATTTGCCGTCAGTACCAAAGCACTCGTATAAATTCTTCACTATCTGATCAGGGGATGGTGCAAATGTCTGATTAACGTACAGGAACTGAAAACAAAAAATATTATTACTATGTAATTTTGATAAATAAGGGAAAGGAAGGATTAACAAAGGATCCAAGAAGTTAGGCAACTGGCAATTTAAAATTTATTTTTACAAATCAATGAATCAGCATTTTTTCATATACAAAATGTAAGATAAAGGTACGATTCTGAACTCTGCTGCTGCCCTCAGCTGATACTGTATTGCAGAATTTGCAGCAGATTTTGGATTTTCTATGTTATCAAAGTTTCTAAGCTACATGGTATAAAAAACTACATAGGACAAATAGGTAGGGTAAGTGCGCTGGTTTTCGTCCAATTATCGGAGTTGCCAACTTTGTGATGCGAAATGAATATCTTCAAATACCCTTACTCATATGTATCATATGTCATTTTAGTCCTTATATAGTCTACTTTACGTTAATATTATATGACAATAAGTAAATACCACGGGTTTTTTTATAAAAAATATTTTATGCAAAAGAGGCGATTTCACTAGTTTTCGTCCAAAAAAATCAGTTTTCGTCCTAGTGTACGCTAGTTTTCTACCACTGTGTAGAAAAAAGGGTGCAGTTGAATTGTTAACTTAAAACCAATTCTACAATACAGTAACTATGGATTGTGGTATATCATTTGAAAGGTAATTTTGTTAGCTTTCAAATGATACCAAAAAGATTTAAATAAGTTTCTTACCTAAATTAAGGAAAATATTTCAATAGGTAGAAGGACAAATGGACGAAAACTAATCTACAGGAATAGCTAATTTTGGTTTTCGTCCACCCCAGTGCTTGCTCATGACGTCATGGACGAAAACACAACAACGTTTAAAGCTGTTTTTTGTTTTCGTCCACATCTTTTTAACGGTTTTTATGGGTTTATCACTGTTAAAAAGTGGACGTAAACTAAAATGTTTAATGTAATAGCAATAAAGATCATATTGGAAGAAAAAACATTGTATTTTGTAGGTCCATTGAAGTAAAATGATTATTAAAAATATTAACTAGGTGTCAGGGTTTCCGTCCACGTGGACGAAAACCAAAATCTTGCAAAATTGTTATGCCAGTATTAGTCCACTTAATTATCTAAGATTTCTATACAAAAACTTTAATAAACCCTTAAAATAGTGTTTATTATGTTAATAATTAGACATACGTGCCAAAAACATTACGTAAAGTAGCTAAAACAGTAATTAAACATACCATGAAAGTTCCCTACCGGCACGATTTTTTTCTAACTTGACGACGTTTTCCATTCACCTGTGTGCAGCAGCAACTTCTGTAGATTTTTTTGGAGTTATTACTTGTCAAATTACATTTTCATGCAGGCAGAACTGTTACTTAGATATTATAGATTGTAACAAGTCCAAACTTGCACGGAAAGTTAGGTTTGTATTCTAATTTTCCGTATTTGTTTGTGGCAAGTCGGTCTAATGGACGAAAACAGGAGCTGGACGGAAAACCAGCGTAATTACCCTACAACAAAGTAATAAATCACCAGTTTTTCATCAGGCTCCAGTTTGAGGTATTTCTTGACGAACTCCATTATCCAA
Organism: Ostrinia furnacalis; assembly: GCF_004193835.3. Lineage (NCBI taxonomy): Eukaryota > Metazoa > Arthropoda > Insecta > Lepidoptera > Crambidae > Ostrinia > Ostrinia furnacalis. The sequence continues at coordinate 856,405 of NW_021131305.1, read as the reverse complement.
CCGATAGGCTTTTCAGCATCAACTGCCCATTTTTTTTTCTTCATTATTGGAGCATTGCCGGTTGCTTTTAGTAAAATATCAACTGAAACACAATATAGCATATCATTATGGTCATTAATAATTATTTCGTCACTTTCTATCCAAAGATTTTATAAATACACAGTATTCATGTTAATATTATTATTTTGTATTTGAGTCTGATATTGACTTCAATTTATATGATCGTAAATAGTTTTATCTATTGTGAAGGTCGCTTACTTAGTAAATAGGTAATAATAACCTATTCAGTCTTATTTATGTAGGTTACTACTGTTGTAATTTGTAATATTCAAAGTCAAACTCAAAATGTGTTTGTTGCATTTCATGAATGTTTACAAGATGTGGTAATCATATTGGGAGCATTCCACGCGAAGCGGACAGGTAAAAAAAGTCGATGCTTCCGATTTCAGTAATATTTGAGTATGTTCTACTTATACATATTATTGATACGTGTACCAAATATTTTTGTAATATAATGACTAGTTTAAGAGTTATGGGTCTTCGAAGTTTTCGACAACCGGTTGGCATGCAGTACTTCAAAGCCGATTATGGAGTCATAAAATTATATATTAAAATAATTAAACCACGGGATTTATTACTTCATTTACCGTGCTTTTTAACTGTATTTTTGGAAACGAAAAAAAAATTATTTTTTCCTAAAAAAAATGCAAATTAATTTTTTTTCCTTGATTTTCACAAAGTTCGACCCTTTCGATTTTTTTAATTTTTTTTACTTAAATAGCTAATATTGTGTAGAACATTCATGCCAACTTTCAAAGTGGGCGTGGAATTGGATTCGGAGCTAGACTGAAAATACTGCCGAAGGGTGGCGTCCACCGCCGCGCCGTCGCGCTGCCGCGCCTGAAGCCCGCCGCCTGTGCGCGTTTAGTGAAACTGACAAGCAAATAAAATCACTTTTGACGGAATGTTTTGTAGATTTTTAATAACACCAATACATTTTTAGTACCTATTAAATACTAAAAAATACGTTATGGCCAGGCTTGTTATTACTCGGACACTGAAAGGATCGCTCCGAACTCCGAAAATCGGTCAAATGAACTAGTTCGGTCTTCTAGTACTATTAACTAGCACATTTTAGTACACTGATTCTATTAGGTAGATCGAACGAAAAAAGTCTTTATTCATATGCATTTATGGTCCAATATCGAAAAATACTCGCTACACACTCACAGAGCCGAATCCATCTCGCTCGCGCGCGGTTGTCACCAATTTCACGTCTCGTTCACACCTATTCATTAGTGATCGGCTGTACTAAAGTGAACTAAAAGACCGATTTGAACGACCAAGACGGAATAGTTCGTTCTCGTTCACTTAATTAAAGGAATTGCTTCCTATTAGTACATAGTACATGTACTACACAAGCCTAGTTATGGCGTATCCGCACATGCCGGGCGGCACGGCCGGTTCGGTTCGGTTCTGGGTATTAGTCCTGACCTAAATTAACTGGTGGATCTATTAATCCGGTCCACAATATCTTCTAATTACCAATAATTTACGACCTTTCAAAAGACTAGATAGAATGAAAGGTCTAGTATTCATTATATCTAAAAATTATTATGAGCCACTTAATTTCATAGGAATAGGATGAAAGCACTGACGACCGTCTGCCTCCCACATAATCGCCTTTTGTAACTCGAAAGGTATAAAAATAACAGCTCATTCTATTTTTGTTAGGAAATATTCACAGTTACGAGTAATGTAATTTATTTTTCACGATACGGAAAAACGCAACTTTATTTACTACTACTACTTTATTTTATAACGTATTTTAGTATTTAATAGGTATTAAAAATGTCTTGGTGTTATTAAAAATCTACAAAACATTCCGTCAAAAGTGATTTTATTTGCTTGTCAGTTTCACTAAACGCGCACAGGCGGCGGGCTTCAGGCGCGGCAGCGCGACGGCGCGGCGCTGGACGCCACCCTTCGGCAGTATTTTCAGTCTAGCTCCGAATCCACTTCCACGCCCACTTTGAAAGTTGGCATGAATGTTCTACACAATATTAGCTATTTAAATAAAAAAAATTAAAAAAATCGAAAGGGTCGAACTTTGTGAAAATCAAGGAAAAAAAATTAATTTGCATTTTTTTTAGGAAAAAATAATTTTTTTTTCGTTTCCAAAAATACAGTTATAAAGCACGGTAAATGAAGTAATAAATACTGTGGTTTAATTATTTTAATATATAATTTTATGACTCCATAATCGGCTTTGAAGTACTGCATGCCAACCGGTTGTCGAAAACTTCGAAGACCCATAACTCTTAAACTAGTCATTATATTACAAAAATATTTGGTACACGTATCAATAATATGTATAGGTAGAACATACTCAAATATTACTGAAATCGGAAACATCGACTTTTTTTACCTGCCCGCTTCGCGTGGAATGCCCCATTGGTCAGATCCAGATGTTTTTATTAATAAAGGCTTATGGTGACTATTTCTCTAAGGCAAAAAATAATTATTTATTACTTACCTTTAACTTTGTCTGACTTCCCTGTTTCACAGTTCTCTTTGTCACCATCAGCTTTGATATCTGATGTTATGGAAGCTTCTTCTGCTTGCTTCTCGTCCGCCATTCTTGTTAGAAAATTCAATAATCGGGACTTTTTTTATTTTATTATACCCCAAACAACCACTTTTAGCTGTTTATTAGATTTTTTTTTTGTTTCTAGGTATAATTTTTCATTGACTGGAGGATCAGCTGGATGACTGACAGTGACAGACAGCACTGAGCACACCACACATGATGGATGACAACGACAACTATAATCCAAACAGTACAGTATTATATTATCTGTGTCCAAACTGTGGATGACACCATGAAGCTAAAGATAAAATGGAGGCCACACTTCGAATACTGAGTTCGAATATAGTACTTTTTTAAAGTTTTTTCTTAGATTTTGTGATCGATAAAAGAGAAATTGATATAAAAGAGTGATTTGTAATGATTTATTATAGTTAAAAATTTTACATTGAGACTACAACTTCTAAATTGAAACTGTATTTTGTAATAATGATAATAATNTTTGAAGCGTTCATGAGCAGACATTGCAGTTGAATATTCATGTTCTGAATTTGATTATTGATGAATAATAAAATAAATCCTACTAGCTCGATTGATGGTTTCATTTAATTTATTTAAACCAGGTTATCTTTAATAATATTTTTCGTTAATTTATGAAAATATCAAATTAGCCCGTAATCCTGAATACTGATACATAAATTTAGCCTATTACTTAATTTAACACATGTACGACTGTACTCAGTGTTGCACTATCAAATGCAATTGAAGCGCCTCTGTGCCAGGGTTTTTATGTTCCTGGTCAGGCTATAAATTGGGTACCTAAATAAAGAAATTATTCAGTGGTAATACAGTGATGCTGTAAGTCATATTCAGTGTTTTTGACCATCTTGACCGATCAGATTCAGTCAATTTACATCTCTAGTCAGTGCTGTCATATAAAAAAAACTGAACTGTCCCACCAAACTCAATGACAGGGGGGCGCTACCATCGTTCAACTATATGGTTTCCAACATGGCAAAAATCTGAACCAGCGATCCGGTATTGACGGTGGCGCCCCACTGTCAATGTCATCGACAGGACAGTCCAGTATTTTGGAACTATAGTGTCATTGTCAGCTTTAGACACACAGATATGGATAGATGCAGCATGTGTCAAAAATTGTATGAAGCCGAGCGTGCCACTTTTTAAACGTCATTAGTGTCATTTTAGCGAATTTTAGTGATTGCCGCAACGTAAAAGTAATCGTATCATCGTACTGCATTCGCAAAGTCATCGAATGATATCGTGTGACTCGATTCGAAAATTAATTAATTCCGATAAAACTGATAATTTGTTAAATACAAAACCAAAAGCATCTTTATTTACCTTTTTAAAATAAAGTAATACTTACAAATCGTCAAATCTCGTTATTTTTTTTACCCTACCAGCGTTTCAAGACATAAAGTCAAGTGCATGAATACATGGATCAGTGTGTGTCTTATTGTTATGAGTAAGTACGGTTCCTTGGGATCGGTATGAGTGCACCACATACAGGGACCATGGTTTTAACTCTTAAGAGTACATCGCAGGATATGTATTAAAAACAATGCTACTTTATACTTCTTCTACTGCTACTTTATTCTAATTAATTATTGGCTACTTGTGCTGTTAATTACAATTCTCAATCCGTAAATAATATCTTCTTTCTACTGTGTTCGTACTACTGTTCTCGTAAAATCATCGTGACCGATTGTTGTAATCGGATTACATGAACATCACTCGACCATGTATGTCCATTTGGACATATCGGAATGGCACGCTTTGACGATCAACTTGCTGTATCTACTCTAATCCATATTATCCATATCTGTGTTTAGACATCTGTGATCATTGTCAGTTGTCAGTGTCAGTCACGCGGCGCACGCAGCAGGTGCACTCAAATTCAATATTTCATTCTCATTTCTCACCAATATTCTCACTCACTATAAAAATCGTTTCATATATGACCCTATTTAGTTATAAATTAATCCCCGTATAGGTACATCTATTTTTTTTAAATATTTTTAAGGTATGTATGACATTTCGGTTTTAAATAGAAAATGATTGTGCAGATTACAAAAAACTTTCTGATTACAATTTTGTTGCAAAACATCTGCTGTACAATACTTGTATGAAGCTGTTGTCGGCACCATAATAGCTATTTTTGAATGAAACAATTTGTTAACAGAAAAGAATAGTAGTAGTACCAGTACATAATCTAACAAGTAGAACAATGAGTAAGAATTTTGAATTTGAAGTACTTGTCTCCAATAATTGTCTGACAAAACCAACAATCTACCGTCTGACCTCAATTTTCATAGAATTGGATTGTTCATCTAAATAAGTTGTTCGACTAAAACATCTCACAATCACAAATATTTACCAGTTTGTTTACAGAATCACCACAATGAGTTGTCATGACCGATGGCGCTCAAAAGCAGATATCCTGGAAGATTTAGCAGAGGTGACCGGACAGTATACAGATGTCGAGGAAAAGTATGTTGTAGTGGGAGAGGGTCCTCCACCTGTACGAAGGATGGAAGACGGTATGTACCCCATTATTAACCCATATTTTGAATTCCTTTTGTTAATAGCCAAAAACACTAAAAACAATTTAATTATTATTTTATACTGTGCCCGATAAAGGGTACCAAATCACACAGTATTTATTTGTTTTATTCGAACTTGTTTGGGTGCTGTAAGAAATTCAATGAATTGTAGTGAATGTTAAATGACACCAGATGTCAAACAGTTATGAAATTGCAAACATTACATTTTTATTGATAAATCAATAAAAAAAAGCTTTAAAGCTTATATTGATTTTATATTTAAATTAAATAATGCATTTCTTTTTCATTTTCTTTTTTTCTTCAACTATTACCAACACAGACACAAATAGGTAGGTACTTGAGTACTTAAGTTGTTTGTCTAAATCAGAAATGTCTTATTAGAACTCATCTCACTTGCTTTTGATGTGTTTTTATTATAACCACTTTAATGTGATTCTTCAATCTTTATTTTTTTGGATCAATAAAGAAGAAGTGGGAACCCTAACTGCTTATGAAGTCTATAGGTATAGCCATTAAGGGAATCCCCCAGTTATGGACATATTTTTAAATCGTTAAATATCTTGTTCTACATTGATATAAGCGCGAATTTCTGGTGCTATGCTTGCTATGGCGACAGTTTTATTTAATTAACAGTTACATGTATGTGAAATGACTATTCCTTGAAATTGTTGTTTTCAAAATATGTAATTTAGAGCTAATGCTAATTTAAGATGTTAACTATTACAAAATTTAATTCAATGCATAACATAAAGTACGTACATACATAATGGTTTAAGATCTTTATTATCATTAAAAAATTTAAAAATCAACTTACTAGAGAACACAATCACAAAATAATGGTTTTTAATAGAAAGTTTAGAAAGTCTTAGAAGTTGGGGCAGTAGTACAAAAGTCATAGCATCAACAGCGTCTCATACATACATAATTAATTACCTATTTTATTAGCAAAAAAATCATAAAGTTCCTATCTGCTGACAGTCAACAATGAGTTCTATTTGTTGCAGACGAAGAATTCAATTTGAGGTTTTCTGCCGCGGATGACCCAAACGTGATACATTTCGAGAACAACGGGCCAGACCTCAAGGGGATCACTCAAATGTTGAGGATGGTAAGTTATTTTCTGCTTTGCATCATCTTGTTAAGGTTTACTATTCAACATTTCGTCGTTTTTAATTATGGGCCACTTACACGCCCTTGCATTTTTTTACCCTTGCACATGCCTAATTTTTTTGATGACAAGTAGGTGAGTCCACTGCCTTCGTAGGTTCGAATCGAAAGCCGTTGTAGCGACCAACGCTGTTGCGAATTCTTTTTCCACTGCCTCATAGGTTCGAAAGCAGAATCGAATGACGTAGTCGCGAACGACTGTTTCGAAAAACGTTTTCACTGCCTTCGAAATATAGATAACAAGCAGGTATAGACCTGCATGTTATCAAGTTACCGACACGCGGCCGAAGCTGCAGTAAAAAGATGGTTAGTTAAAAAATATAGCGTGATTTTGTGTGTATTAGTAGGTACACGTACGTTTTCTAGAAGTCTCGAATCGAATGTTAAGCTCAAAACAAAACAAAATTATGCAGTTAAACACGAGACATTATTGTGCTAATTTAATTTTGCTGAGTGTACACTCAATTGGCATCAGATGTGTTGTGTTAACAAATTATTATTGGGTAAACAAAAATATTAAGCAATACAAACATTTTGTTACGATCTGCATTACCTTTCATGCAGAATTACAGTTTTTAGGGTTCCGTACCTCTTGTAAAAATACATTTGTAATTAAATCATATTAATAAGAAAGTCGTCTCTACGAGCTAGGCCGTTGGGGCAGGAAAGTTCTCGAGTGGCGACCACTGGCTGGAAGACGTAGCGTGGGCAGGCCTCCTACTAGGTGGACCGACGATCTGGTAAAGGTCGCGGAAAGAGCCTGGATGCGGGCAGCGCAGGACCGTTCATTATGGAAAACCTTGGGGAGGCCTTTGTCCAGTAGTGGACGTCATTTGGCTGAAACGACGATTAAGAAAGTCTTTAGGTTTAGACAAGGAACGGCGTGTTTTGATTTGAGTTAACCGTGTTATTTGGGCAGTTGGGGTATCGTGTCGTATGAAAGGGCTCGGCACAAGATAAACAGATTTTGATGTGTAAATATTCGACCCCAATTCTTAATCGAAACCTTGTCAACTGAGGATAATAGGTATATGAGATTTTTATGGGTTTTTAAGGTTTGGTCACATATTAGTTTCTGGTTTGCTTGTAAAATATATTATAATACGATCATAAAAAAGTTATGACCTGGTAGGTAGACCACTCGACTTCCACTCTTATTTATGTAGGCCTACTTACAATGAAGTAACCATAAATTAAGACTAAATTATAACCGGAGACTCTACGGCAGAGAGACCGGTTAAGTATTTAACAAGGTGAAATTTTGGGGTAGTTGTTTTAGGAATGACACACAAGAAGGTTAATAGGCAAAAGCACTTAAGAATTTGTACAAAGATACGAGTTGACTTAATTTATTGTCCTTTAGGAAATTATGGAATAACAATAGATAGAACTCCTGAGGAATGTTATGACTAGGGATTGCAAACCGGGTCCGGCAAGCAGCAAATCGAACGCACAGCGTTGAATAAAGCTCTGTGATTGGTACGTGAAACCCTGTGCGTCCAGGCGCACTGTGAGACCTCATAGTAATGTTTGTGAATGTGAGCGTAAAGGTTTCACCGCAGGTAACATACCGGGTTGCAATCCCTAGTTATGACCACCGCACCGGGTTGGTTGCGTCACTGGAATCACAACTGGAATGTTTAGGGATTAGTCATTGGTACATTGGGTTATAATAATAATATGACACTGCTAGCTATAGCAAACTACTCATACAAATACCGTGAAGTGGAATCACAAGTGAATTAAGTGTTTCGAGAAAACACTTGAGATGAGACTGTTTCTGTAAACTGTAAAATGGAACGTGAAAGTTGAAAACCGTGAGAGATTTGATTTCTATGATCTGTGGGTCTAGACAAAGTGCAAATTATAATCGCAAACCAGTCGAAAAGTGGTCGAAAAGCCCCTCTTTTGTATGGAGTTTTGACGGATTCTATTTTCGATTCGATCAAAAAGTGCGTTTTGTCTAGGGGGGCTGAGATTTATACCCTTGTTGGAACTTTTCAGTTTGACAGCAATTCTTTTTGACGTCTTTGATATACTGAATCGTGACTGAATATGATGACCCACGCTGAACTGTCCCACCAAACTCAATGACAGGGGGGCGCTACCATCGTTCAAGTATATGGTTTCCAACATGACAAAAATCGGAACCAGCGATCCGGTATTGACGGTGGCGCCCCACTGTCAATGTCATGCATATGACAGCATGGACCTATAATATGACAGTAGGACAGTTCAGTATTTTGGAACTATACTGACTTTTCAGTTATTATCCCCACAGAGGAACTGTGTTGAGCATTTCTGGTGAAACTCGCTTCTGTCCACCTTCGGTCTGGTTGTGGTTAAAAAACAAAATAATTGTTGGTTGTTACATTAAATATTTATGACACATAACAATCTATCTGCCAAAATACCGCGACAGGGTATCTTGACGATCCATTACATTACGTTTGAGTTTGTTCGTTTCCGTGTACGTTGCAGCTGAACTTTTGCCGCAATAATTAAGGCTCATGCCGCATACCACAGCAGTTCCGAGAAAATGTTCTTTCAACTGCACCGTTTGTTTAAAGTTTAAACAAACTGACTATTGTTCACAGGGATAAGAGTTACGGGTTCGAGTGAAACAATGAGTACTGTAAAACATGAAAGGTCCATTAACAAGAGTCGAAATTGACTAAAGACACAGTAGTCTTATCGCTAGAGTTTTTGAGATAATGCGGGTTGCATTTGAAGTTTCAGAACTTTTAATTGTCAAAGCGGAGGATTACTAATGTTTGGCCAAAAAACGTTTCCCAAATTATCACATCGCAAACAACGTTTCGCAAATTTTCATTTGGCAAATTCTCATTTGGCAAAACAACTTATTGCAAACTTTTAATTCGCAAATGTCGTTTTTGGCATATTATTGTTTAGCAAATTATTGTTTGGCAAAGTATGTTTTGCCAAATGTTTCATTTGGCAAAAATATTTCACGATAAACTATTTACAAAACAATTTGATTGGTGCATAGAATGGAATACAAATTAGCTTGTGGTTATTATTTTGTTTAGTGGGTAGTTAATATACATTTTTTTCTANCCCCCCCCCCCCCCCGTCACATGTCCGGCTTTTAGGGTAAAATGTCCGGCCAAATGAAGCACAGAGTCCGGCTTTTGTGTTTTTGGACCTGGCAACCCTGGATGCATAGTATAAGCTACCTACCTAATGCCCGTATTCACAAACATTACTATGAGTTCTCACAGTGTCCGTGGATGCACAGGGTGACACACGAACCAATCACAGAGCTCTATTCGCTTAAACAAGCATCGTTTGTGAATACGGGCGTAAGTGTTGTCGTTACTCAGAAAGAAGCGGTTACCTAAAGTATAAGACATGTAGGTATGACTTTCATAAACAATATTCCAAATAGGCACCCGTTATACATGGTAGGAGGCCCTTGTTAGGGAATGTGTAATTTGAAACACTAACTTACGATCACGTTCCAAAACGGCGTCATTTGAGGACATTAATATTAAATTGTTTCCATTTTGGTCATTGCCTACGTGTCAAGTCAGGTGCACACCTGACTTGACACGTTGTCATAGACACCGTGTCTATGACAACGATGTCTATCGTTTTCCATTTTATTAGAGGTAACAATACCGTGTATCGGACTGTCGGACTGGCTGACTTGATATCCGAAGAACGCTGGCTCGAAAAATGGATGCGGGCAGCGCAGGACCGTGTATTGTGGAAAACCTTGGAGGAGGCCTTTGTCCAGCAGTGGACGTCATTTGACTGAAACGAACGAACGAACGAGAAACCGGCCAAGTGCGTGTCGTGGCACGCGTAGTGTAGAGTTCTGTTATAGTTGCCCGTCGTTTAAACAAGCAATGACTTCATCAAGTCACTTTTAATTGAATTGCTGAAGCTGCGGGCATAAGACTCATAATAAGGGACAGTGTAATGAGGGCTATCGTTTTAGCGCTCACCAGTTAGCGCCACTGTAGAGTAAGGTCCTGTCACTTGCTAGTAGCGAAGACAGTGGCGCCAACTTGTGAGCGCTAAAGTGGTAGGAGGACTATCGCATTTGCACTCATCAAGATGGCGCCACTGTAGAGTAAGGTCCTGTCAATCGCCAGGGGTGCCAACTGTTAAGTATAAAAACGATTGCATCATTGTGCAGCTATAACGCGTAGTGTGTATTAGAGCGCTTTGGAGCCTTCTCGAATACGGCTTAGAGCACCAATGCTGCTCTTTTTTCCAAAGATGGCAAAAAACTATCAGTATGTGTATTAGCGAAAATACCTGAACTTACTGAACGTTTTATTATTAGACAAACATTAAATTTAATATCTACAAATCTTTTCTTTACAGGTAGATGAATTCGACCGGCCCTCGGATACCGTCACATGCGTGCCAAATATTCAATCTGATTTTACACTAACTATAAGTAAACTCGACCCGAACGTTCCAGAGTTCGTGCCTAAATGTGCTAATAATTCTAGTCCTAGTATTAATGTTAATGTAAGTGATAAACAATGTAAAAATGAAAACAACAATAATAATAGTTCTAAAAATAGAACACATAATGGAAAATCTGATATAAATGATTCCAGTAATGATGGAATAGACAAGAGAAATCCCTCAAAGGAAGAAATCGAAGTGATATCAACGCAACTAAGAAAGAAAATAATTGACGTGTCAGCCAAAGAAGACCTTCACGCCAAAAAAGAAAAAAATGTTGCAATCGCTGCTCTTTTGAAGCTGTATACAACTCCGCGCTCGGAAGAAGAAAAACCAATTAAATTAATGACTCCATCTTATTTCGTATCGGCTCCGGCAGCAGCAGTACCCGTTGACGATTCTGAATCTACCAGCAATGCGGACGCATCACCAGCAGAATTAGAATCGTCAACACTAGAGAGCTCTAGCCGATCTGGGAGAACTTCTCCGAAGTCGGAAAGTGACCCTCCTCACGTGATGGATCCCAATATACAAAAGTCAATTAATAAAGTCAATGATTGGCTGCACAAGCCAGAGTCGCCCAAACCCAAAGGGCCTACCCTTAGCTTGGGGCCGATATATTTCAAGAAGAAGAATAGTGGGAAGTCGAGTGACGACAGCAGGAGCAGTTCCAGTTCAACGGTTAACTTGACGCCATCGCTCGACATTTCTTTTAAACCTTCAAAGCTAGCGGAGGATTTAACTAAAGAATATAATCAACGAGCAAAAGCTAGTGAAAAACGTGAAGCAACCTCACGAGATGATAATATATGGGATGTTGCCATGAGAAAAATGAAGGAAAAAGAAAGGAAACAGATAGAACAATCTTGTCTTTCTGTCAAACTTCCAGACGATGGCACTTCAAGCTAAACGCTGGTTGGTTATATTAAGAGGCGACTCTGCAATAAAAAATAATGTAATATGACGTAGTCCACTTAGAACACCCGCCTAAATAGCACCTGGCCAGTAGGCCTAAGATGCGCGCCGCGATAAGCGGTTATCACGCCATTTTATCGATTTTGCCCATACATTTTGACGTCGATAAAAGTTATCACGGCGCGCATCTTAGGCCTACTGGTAGAGCTTCTATCGATAACGCTATTCGTAGATTCAATTTTACTATTTAATTTTAGTGCTTTATGTGGACTAGGCCAGGTGCTATTCGTGCAGGTGCTATTTGCTCTAAGTCAGTGGTTCTTAACCTTTAAGTCATGAGGGACCATTTACCAAATTTCTGTCTGGTCAGGGACCACCTCATAATCATAATCGGTCAAAAGTAAACCAGTTTGACTGCAAAAATCAGTTAAAAGTAGTTTTGACTAAGGCGGGACCACCAGTGGTCCGTGGACCACCGGTTAAGAACCACTGCTCTAAGTGGACTACGTAACATGTATTTATTTATTTTATTTTATTTAACATTGTTGTATTGTATAGGTGACGTTGGCCATGCACAGATTGTATTGTGTTCATAGTCAGATATATTTTATTTACCTGTGTCGTTGTAAGTAGTTACATTTTGGTAGTTGTGTGACAAACGAGTATAATAGTAGACGTGTTTTCAAATCAGCATTTTTCCTTTAACTATAAATCTCCATTATTTACTGCTATCTAAACTTAGATGAATTAGTCTTTTTTTTTCAATAAAAATGTTTATTTGAAAATTCGTTTCAGGGCTGATTTTTCAATCGTCGGATAACTTTTAACTGAAGAATAAAATTGTCATTTTGACATATTTCCCATACTGGAACTGTCAATGTGCCAAACTTATTCTTCAGATAAAAGAGATCTGAGGATTGAAAAATCAGCCCTTAAACAGATGATGAGATGTAGGTAGATATCTCGAAAGGTTGTGAATGCTGTGAATTTGTCACAAAAGACGGAATACATGTACATAATGTACCTATAATTTGATATAATTAGATACTACAATAAGTATTAAAACTTTTTTGTTTAGGATAATCCCTAAAGGGGCCATCATGGACTTGGTTATTTATTCCTCTTTAGAGGTCTAGTCCAGCTATTCTGTTTACTGAATACGTTTTAACCGTAAGTACTTCAGAAGTATTCTTTTCTTGCATTGTTTTTTTTTTTCACAATATTGTAAAAATCGGTCGGACCGAGTAAAAGAGTCTTTACGATTGATTTGTGATATTTATTTGAAATGTAAATTTTAGAGGTATGATAAAAAAAACTAAAATATTCGTGTTAATGATACACTCCATTGATATAAAGATCGCCAAATTGGAGAACCTGGTTCTAAAAATAAAATTAGCAACCATATTGCTTGCAATTGTTGCAAACAGTTTTACATTAGGTTTTTATTTAGGTAAGTGATGACTTTATAATCAAGTGAAACAAAATTTCTTTTATTGTAATATTTTAACTCTAGAAAATTGTATGTATAAAGTCCATTTGCGATAAGTTTAATTTTATTATGAAACTAGCGGCCGCCCGCGACTTCGTACGCGTGGACCCCGTTTTACCCTTAGGGGTGAAGTTACGAGTTTTTTAGGGTTTACCCGGAAATTATTCAAACTTTTCTCGCTGTAAAAACCATCCTTGGACTTCAACAAACATTTTAAAAAAAAAATTGGTAAAATTGGTCCAGGCGTTGTTGAGTTATGCGCTTACCAACACATTTTGCGATTCATTTTTATCATCAACAGCCCTTTACAGTCCACTGCTGGACTATGAGCCTCCTCCACTATAGTGGAGGGTTTTGCCATAATCTCCACGCTAGGCAGGCGGGTTGGAGATTGCAGTTTAAAAGATTGATGTTTTTCAGAGAGCGCTGCTGCCATTTTAAAATTATAAGATAATTGATCCCAAAGTGAAAATAAACCAAAAAGGGGGTCAATCGGAATGAGAGATAATAAAAGATTAGGTATAATATTATTTTTATTCTATAAAAATGACGATTTTTAAGTAGGTACTTACTACTGTTTAATTAGTCTTTTTTATTATCTGTTTTTGGAAATTTTATCTGAACTGAGCATCTTTTTTTTCATCTTTTAATACATATATTAATTTATGTATTAAATATAAATAAATGTAATATAAATCAATGTAAAATAATGCAAGATAGAAACAAAACCTTACGAGGATGCGTGGTAAATTATTGTTTCTGAATCAATAATGTACTTACATTACTACCGTTATTTCTATTTAGTACTAGCTATCCGCCCGCGGCTTCGCCCGCGTGACAAAAGGGCTGCTTTTAGGGTTTTCCAAATGTTCGCTTGCCAAATGTTGGTCTTGAAGCACTGGAGTGGTAGGGCAAAAAAAATTAAGACATGTAAAGGCTCCATATGGGCGAAAACAATATTTTTATGAATCCAATTTTTTTCTTTAAAATAATTGATGTTGTAAGTACTATTTAAATACTATGTAATTAATTACATATATTTTTGACCTTTGACTTGATATTCGGCCTTGCCAACTACGCAAAACTTACGACATAATATCAATTCTCCATATCTGAAGGAAAGATTGTAGCATAATAATTATCACATTTGTTTAGAATAATAATAGTAAATAGGAGTCTTAAAGTAGGTCAAACGTATGTTTCTTACTTTTGTTTGACCTACTTTGAGTACTTAATTATGCAAATACACAGACTTCTGTACTATTAAACAAAAAATTGTAACTGAAAAAAGAAATTAATATGAAAAAAAAAACACTCCCACACTGTAACACAATTTTATTCAGCCTGTGTTATTACGAAGTCTGCAATACATTAGTCTGTTAATTAAATAATCCAGATACTTAATTAATCTAGCTCTGTAGATCTACCCAGCACCCATGCAAGTTACAGTACTGACTTAAAATTGCTAATGTACCATGGTATTATGCCTAAAGTGGAATAAGTTACAGTAAATAAGTAACATTATTTTCGTCCAAGAGGCTGTACCTTGCATTGCTGTGATTTAATTATGAAATGATTTTATTTATATTAATTTTATTTATTGTTTTTAATTATTACCTATGTCATTCGTAATTAATTATACATGTTTTTTTATAAATTCGCGTGTATCATTTAATTTTGGATCATTATCTCCTTGCATGAGAAAGAGTTTGACATGTGAAAACAAACTCGAGCGAGGCTAGGCAGTAGTGATGCAACGAATACGAATATTCGTATTCGCTGAATGGTAGACATTTACCGAATATTCGTATTCGGTGAAATAATAAATACGAATACCTACTTTTTTTAAATTTTGCCACACGTGTGTGTCTCCGAACACTATAGCCACAACGACACGACGGGAAAACCCCGGTCAGTATGTAACAAATTAGTAGTTAAGTAAATTTTTCTTCCGGAATTTGACAGTGAATAGCAGGTCGATTGTACAAGTACCTATTATTTTGTTTTGTGATTAGTTACAAAGTAAAGTGATTTGTAAAAGACAATGCCGGAAATTGGCGTCTTTTTTTTTTCGCGCGGCCATTGACCAAACCTTGTTTTTTGATTACAAAATAGTGTAATAAACCAAACTTACTATGGCATGTATACCTCTAAACTCAGTCTGAACTGAGTTACGAGCATTAGAAGTTTGATGATTTTCATACTAGATTTGCTTTTTGCACGCAAGTTTTGTAAGAAATTGCAACAAAATAGTGACATTGTATGTGTAAACAAACAATACCATCCATTATAGGCTCCAGACATCAGTATGGAGCAGTATCAGCGCAATAAAAAAATAGCGCAATATTTTGTTGCAATTTCTTACAAAACTTGCGCGCAAAAAGCAAATCTAGTATGAAAATCATCAAACTTCTAATGCTCGTAACTCAGTTCAGACTGAGTTTAGAGGTATACATGCCATAGTAAGTTTGGTTTATTACACTATTTTGTAATCAAAAAACCAAGTTTGGTCGATGGCCGCGTGAAAAAAAAAAGACGCCACCTTCCATACAAAATCTGGCATTGCCATTTTAATTACTAAAACATTAACCATAATAAAATGAGTTAAAAGACAATGCCGGAAATTGGCGTCTTTTTATTTTCGCGCGGCCATCGACCAAACCTTGTTTTTTGATTACAAAATAGTGTAATAAACCAAACTTAGTATGACATGTATACCTCTAAACTCAGTCTGAACTGAGTTACGAGCATCAGAAGTTTGATGATTTTCATACTAGATTTGCTGTTTGAGCGCAAGTTTTGTAAGAAATTGCAACAAAATAATGACATTGTATGTGTAAACAAACAATACCATCCATTAAAGGCTCCAGACATCAGTATGCAGCAAAATCAGCGCAATAAAAAATAGCGCAATATTTTGTTGCAATTTCTTACAAAACTTGCGCGCAAAAAGCAAATCTAGTATGAAAATAATTAAACTTCTAATGCTCGTAACTCAGTTCAGACTGAGTTTAGAGGTATACATGCCATAGTAAGTTTGGTTTATTACACAATTTTGTAATCACAAAACAAAGTTTGGTCGATGGCCGCGCGAAAAAAAAAGACGCCACCTTCCATACAAAATCTGGCATTGCCATTTATGAGATTTCTTGACTATGTAGCGATATTCTTATTCGTATTCGCCGAATAGTAGATTTAATATTCGTATTCGTAAAAGTGGTAATCGTTGCATCACTAGTAGGCAGACGAACTCGAGACATGATACTAGGATATAATTTGTAGATAAGGCCAATCAGTTAAAATACCTACGAGAAGAAAAATTACTGAGAATGTAATCAAAGCTCCCGAAGCAAAAATAACTACATATGCCTGTTTGGTTTCATCATGGGTAAAAAAAAGTGAAAACGGGAAGAGAATACCTACCAGGGAATTCCCTAAATAAAATATTCTTTTTAGATGTTGGCAATATACATCGAGGCTGACTTGATTTGTGCCATTTTCAGGTTTCAAGTGAGACGAGTTACAAAACGGAACTAAATGGTTCATTTACCCACACTCATGCACATGCATTATTAATGGTCGTCTAAACACGAATTTTAGAACTTAGAACAACCGACTAACATGACGCTTCACATTCCCGCCTAGGGTGCCAGGATTAGAGGGACTTCTTGTCCCCCTAATCCTAAATATTCAAACAAACGGGTATCGATCGATAGTAGGTTATAGAATAGTATTAAAGAACAATAAAAAAAAGTGAGTAAACAAAAAGAAAATCATTCCCGCCCATTTCCCGCCAAAATCCCTGCTTCTGTTTGACTCGGATCGACCGGAAAATATTGATTGACAATCACGAACTGGCTGAATGTGCAAATTGCATGAAGCCATACACAGTTCTATCCTTAAAATTATTTAAAAAACTTGAATCAGCGGTGGCCGATTATGAATGATCGGCATAATCGATTTATTTTGTATTACTAATGTTGATAATCGATTACGGAAATAGCAACTACTATCCGTTCGCGATAAGTTTGTCGCTGGCGATATGACGTCACTCGAATGAAAGCGTCTACGCGTCTATAACTATAGCGAACTACATTAAAAATATGTTTTATTTATTAATATTGATAAAAATTGTGTATTTGCGTAAAGTAAGACACTTATTGCGTTTAATCACTAACTAATTGCGTTTAATCGCGGTTGGGGGAGGGGACGCGCATTCCAAAGACCGGTAAATTTAGCGCGAACGGGTAGTAATTATGTTTTCATAATCGAATGATGTTACTAATTAGAAGTACTAATCGTGTTTTTAAAAAAAGGAGTAGGTTCCCAATTCGAATGTGATTGATACTTTTGGAGTCGGTGCCGGCAAATTTCATACGTTTTATAATCTTGGCACCGACTTCTAAAATATCAATCATGGTATAAAAATAATTATGTTTCTACTTTTTAGTGCAATTTTTTTGGAGACTGTTTTACTTTTTATTAAAATTATAAAATGAAGTCGACAGTTGCTCCATGACTACTTTCTTTAGTAGGAGCCGGAGGTAAGTATATTAGACATTGGTTTAGTTTGTTTTGTTTTATTACGGTGGTGTGAGATAGACGCTTTTTACTCTTAATGGATTTATTTAACGTTGTAGATTAGTAAAGCACGAAAGATATAATAGATAGTAAGTGCACGAAAAGTGACGCAACTTTTAGTAGACCATTTTGGTCCACTTGAAAATTTAATATTTTATGTTTTAATTAAATAGTTAGTTTTGTGGTTTGTTTAATATTCTAAACAAATATTTAAACCACCTATGAATCATTTTACTCAATCAAAGAAAAATGTTTAGTCGTCGTTTCGTTGACCTACCAACTTCATATTATGTATTAGTAGATTAGAATTAGTAACTACTAAACTAACTGTTATAATCGAGATATTTCGAGTCATTTTCATAATCGAATGATTTCGTAGTATATCTCTGAATCGGCCACCGCTACTTGGATCGTTGTCAAAGTTGTCAAAATGTCAAGTCAAGTGTCACTAACAAAATGACGGGTTAATTTTGCAATTTGCATTTTGCATTTCTTCTAATTGGAAAATTTCAAAACTTACCTGAAGTTGGTGGAAATCCTTAATGGATTACGATAGAAATGTAAACGGGCAAAAATATACTTTGTCTAGGCCCCTTATTACTGTAAGATATAGTTAAAACGTAGTATCATAACCAAACCGCTAAGTAGGTACTTGGTGATTTTGATAAAATTTGAAAACAATATTTGATAAATTAAATATACCGAGCTACAACTATGGCAGATTGGTCTAATAAACATGTGATCATGCGGGATTTGGCAGAGGCACAAGGGTGTGATGTTCCGGTCGACCTTGAAGGAATTGGCGCCAACGAGAAACCACCCGCTTTGAATATCCCTGAAGGTACACTTTTATATTCAAGTTATTACTCCAATAGGCTTATATTAAACAATAATATATAAAGCAAAAACTTAGGTTGCTCTAAGGTTTATTTAGTATAAAATTAATACAACTTTCCATCAGTAAGATTAAAGAAACATAACCATTCAAACAACTTGTCTGTTTACAACATAATTTTTATGGTGTAAATATGGTTTTCAGACATGGGAGAGGATTATTTTGGACATTGTATTGGAGAAGGTGACACCGGCCCACCAGACATCGCTATGATCCAGCAAATGCTAGATGAGGTATGTATTTTGCAGTTTTATTCCTACATTAGTTGTTATTATTTAAAAGTAATGTAAGCTTTCATCTAAAACATGTTTAGGTTACTTTGTTCAGAGTAAAATATGTGTTTTGGGTCTTGTTTATTGCACAAAAAATTTTCACTTTCAGGTCAGAGATGTAAGTGTCTTAAACTGCGAGGACAGCTCTGAATATGTTGTAGAAATATCCAAACCTAACAGGTTATCTATGAGCCAATTGATTGGCAAAGATGTCACGAATACCAGAACAGGAGCCATACCAAAAACCGTCCAAAGTAAAACTGAGAAACCTGCGATGAAAAAAGTAAAAAAGAAAAGAGAAAATGTTGCTGTTAATTCAATTTTACAAAATATGGCTGAGGAGAGTGCAAAATTAAATGCAGAACAGCCTAAAGAACCACTAAAACTTTTAAAACCAATGGATTTCATAACTGATTTAACAGACACAGAGATAGTCCAATCCGTTGAGAAGGTTAATGGTTGGTTGGATAATCAAGTGCCTGAAACTTATGTGCCAAAGTTTGTAAGTAATCCACTTCATTTTGAGGCAGGTTCAATGTTTAAAAGAAAAAGTGGCTCTACATCAAAAAGCAACAGGAGTGACAGCGTTACTTCCTCACCTCAAAAAAAAGAATCATCAACATCATATAAACCTTCTTCTTCGGCTACTAAGACACAAGATCCTGAACGTAAGATTTTACATAATCCATTAGCATTAGATCCGGGTGCAATGTTTAAGAGAAGAAGTGGATCAACCTCTAAAAGTACAGGGAGTGACTCTGTTGAGACCTTTTCCCCTCCTCAAAAGCCACCTACGTCATCAGTTGATACGTACCAACCGACAACAAATTTCAATGAATATTACCAGAAGTATGTGGAGAAAAGTCAAATAAAAGAGTCAATTAAAGAAGATATATGGACAAGAGCAGAAAAGTTAATGAAGTAAGTTATTATCAATATTAAATATAGCAACACCCAGTCATAGCTGCTATTTTCTCAATGTTAAACTCTGATGAATTTATTGTGGCCGTGTGGTGACGGCAGAGTAGAATACATTTGTCACCAACCCCTACTCTTCCCGCGGGTGTCGTAAGAGGCGACTTAGGGACTACACATCAAACAGAGAATGGGCAGCAGCGCTCTCTGAAAAACATCAATCTTTTAAACTGCGATCTCCAACCCGCCTGCCAAGCGTGGAGATTATGGCAAAACCCTCCACTATAGTGGAGGAGGCTCATAGTCCAGCAGTGGACTGTAAAGGGCTGTTGATGATGATAATGATGAACTTATTGTAGATATTTCATTGTTAAATAAACATTTGTGTATTACAGGAAAAAAGAAGAGGCAGCAGCATTGAAAGCTTTGGAGTCTAACTTAGAAGCTGAAGCTATAGTTTCGGAAGTCTTCGACGTACCTACGGAAGACGATATAGCAAACATTGTTCTAAACTTCAAATTAGAACCTGACGTTATCGATTCAACGGTAGAAACTGATGTAATCGACACAATGGTAGAACCTGATGTAATGGACGCAACAATACAAACTGTCGTAAACGACACAACGATACAAACCGTCGTAAACGACGCAACAATACAAACTGTCGTAAACGACGCAACGATACAAACTGCCGTAAACGACGCAACGATACAACCTGCCGTAACTGAAACAACGAGAGAACCTGCCGTAATGGACGTCCCGTTAGAACCTGTCTTAGCCGACGCAACGATACAACCCGCCATAAACGACGCAACGATACAAACTGCCGTAACCGACGCAACGATACAACCTGTGGTAACTGAAACAACGAGACAACCTGCCGTAATGGACGTCCCGTTAGTACCTGTCGTAGCCGACGCAACGATACAACCCGCCGTAATCGACGCAACGATACAACCTGCGGAACAATAGTAACTACGTAAAATGGTATACTTTATTTCTAACCCTTCTTAATATGCTTTTTACTACCATTTTGGATTAAAACTGAAGTGGTTCGCGCCGTGACAGAGACAAGAGACCGCGACATGAGTACCAATACAAGAGACAGGTTCGGCCAGGATCAATGAGGGCTATCGTTTTAGCGCTCACCAGTAAGCGCCACTGTAGAGTAAGGTCCTGTCACTTGCTAGTAGCGAAGACAGTGGCACCAACTGGTGAGCGCTAAAGTGGTAGGAGGACTATCGCTTTTGCACTCATCAAGATGGCGCCACTGTAGAGTAAGGTCCTGTCAATCGCCAGGGGTGCCAACTGTTAAGTATAAAAACGATAGCCCTCATTGAAAAACATGCAAGTATAGTGTGGGCGAAGGCTCGGTAGAACTCGTGAATAATACAACATCAACGTAAGGGAAAAGAAGAAGAATGTAGGTACATAATAAGGAAAGAAATATGACCGGAGATTAGACTAGGTCTAAGGCTAGTCTTAGCCTGGTAAGCAAGAAAAGAAAACTGAACACAGGGCGTTTCAACGCCTTTTGAAGTGAGAAAAAAAGTTGGCAATATTAGACTATGGATAAAAGTCCAGACCAAAAACAACGCACGCAAAGCAGCGGGCAAAAGCTAGTATTTTTATAGTGATGTTTGTGGAAGTGTTATTTAGTTTGAAATAATGAACATTTTCATGTGAACTTATTACATTGATTTTGTTATTTATTACTTTTGTGATTTTTAATTACTGTTTTTAGTTTAGTTACTAGATGATTAGTTTCAAATTGAGTGTGGACCGGGGATCTTGTAAAGGTCGCGGGTAGCATGACTGGTTGTTTTAAAAATCCTTGAGGGAAGCCTTTGACCAGCAGTGAACGTCCTTTGGCTGAAACGACCAATTAGTTTTAACTGAAAGTTATTTTAAGTTTAATAAACGCCGTCCTTTTCACACTGATCTGAATTGAAAAGGGTAAAAGTGGTCTTAATAGAAAAGCTAGTGCTTTAATATTAATGGAAAAATGTGCCGCAAACTACATTATTTATTTTCCATTTTTAGTATAGTAACTAAAGGTTAATTTTGATACTCAATGTTAAGTACGACGATGACACACACGATAAATGCTGAGGTGTCTTATTTAGTTGTAATTCATAGAAAATATAACAAAAATGTATAGTCTGATTTGCTGTTGTCTGTTCAAACTCGTAGCAAGCATGACGTAAGGAATATAAATGGCTGTTAAAAAGTTAACATTAAGTTACATTTAGATAAGTTTAACCAATTTTTGTTTGAAAAATTTAAAATGCCTAAAAGATATGACTCAGTACGGCAAAAGAGAATGTATACCAAGAATGTTCAGAGTTCAATATATTTTTTTATGTCGTAAACGGAAATTTCAACCGTGTGATCGACACTAGACTTTGATTGTACAAAATGTGCTGTGTATGGTGCACTGGAAAGACAGGACACAGGACGATTTCATAGGCCCGGTTAACTACGCCGGACCGGCCAAATTTGCCGGAAACCGGACGCCGGACAGTGTTCACATTACGCCGGATCCCACAAGAAAATAAGATAGTCAAGTCAGTTCATCAAAATATGCGAGCCGAATGACGCGAGGAGGCTCTCTGACCGATGCCCGACAAACTCGTTCACACTGCCATTGGTTCTACCGGAATTTCGCAGTGACAAAACGCTCGGCAAAAATTTCGGTACCGGGATAATGTGAATAGCTTCATATAAATTGTACAATGTACAGCCACTAGCCCTTACGGGAATTTTACCGGTCCGGCAGATTTTCCGGTTCGGTAGTGGGAACCGAGAGGTGATGTGGAAATAACGAAATCAATTGAACACCTCTCCGTTTTTGTGGAAACTTAATGTGGTGTGTGTACCTCCGCTCCGAAGCGATAATAGGCTAGTTTCCTAAAAAAATTTTTTAGTCTGTCAATTTTAATATAAAAAAATATTGGACACGTATATTTTTAATTGTTAATCAAACAAATAATAACAAAGTTATAGTGCGTTAAAGTTCCGCGCGACGTCACAAAGTGCTGCACTTTTACGCACTCACTGACGTCACGGGCCTTTTCTTTAGAACTTTGGCACGCTTTGTCTCTTAACATTTTCATTAGTTTTAAAAAGTGAAAAATACGCGTCGAGTAGTTTTTGATAAGCTAACTGACGGATTAATTAAAACTCTTGCTTTTTTACCCAGGAAACATCCCTATTCGCTACAAATTAGGTGCTAAAATGTTTATGAATACTTTTATCACATTGTCTAGTCTAGTGTGATTAAATTTCGTATAATACCTATGGCGCTGCAAAAGTTATTATGTGAATTATTCACTTTCTGTTTATTTTCTTAAGATGAAAAAAGACAAGTCAGTGATTCGAGTTAAAACGACATTGACTTCTAATGATTTATTTTATTATTTAGCCCTTCGGATCTCTTACGAATCTTAGCAACCGGTTGCTAAATTGTACAATAAAATTGCAACTTGCGAAATTTATGGAAACAAGCTACAGCACGAAAAAAAAACGTTCGACTTCGAATCGTTTGCGTATTCGAATCGCCATCAACAGATTTACGCCCGTATTCACAAACATTACTATGAGGTCTCACAGTGCGCGTGGACGCACAGGGTGACACATGAACCAATCACAGAGCTCTATTCAACGAAGTGCGTTCGATTTTCTGTTTCATCGTTTGTGAATATGGACGTAAGTATGAAAACATAAACAGCGGCCCTATGAATATGTCGTAAAGTGAACTTAGTATGAGAAATCGTAGCACGAAACTAATTTTGACAATCGAGATAGTCACGTTATCGTTGAATTCGAAGACTGGGTGTCATATTTTGTCGAAAACGCAAACGATTCGAAGACGAAAGTATTGAACGCTTCCCTGTCATTGGTTGGCGTCGCAGTCCGCGTTGCTGTTGTTACAATTAGCAATAATTGGTTACTGAAATTCGTCGCATGCAGGCTGGGCAATATTGAAATAAAATATGTTTGTGCCATTTTTGTTAAATACTGATTTTATGCTAGTGAAACTAGTATTCGTGCCTTTAAAAGCTTCAGTGTTGCGAGCATTCCTATCGTTTTGTCGAGATGTTAAAGCATAAGTATTTTCTTTCTTTATACAGGGTGTTAGGTAAATGGGTATATATGAGCCGACACTAGCCCATGTTAACATGGTCATATAAATGGTATGGTGAAGTCAGAAATTTGATATCATTAATAGTTTGTCGGATACAGGAGTAAACTGGTATTTTGTCTTGTTAACAGTTGACAATATAGGACAAGGGTCCTTTGCGATGTTTAACAACACCTATGAACGTTTTATGAGCTATGAAAACGCGATCTTGATAGCAATTTTATTAGGTCATCATTTATTGGTATTAAATTAATAACTTTTATTCAGTTTTCAGGGCTAAGATAGGTAATGTTTTTTTGTTGATATTGCGCTTTAGAATTAATCGTTGGTTTTAAAACCTTATGTTATCTTATTAAAATTCAAAATATTGTGGCAACTGACGGTGGCATCAAATCTGCCACCAGCAATTAAATTCTTAACGGCGTCAACTAGCCGATTAATGACTTGTCTACCTTCTTCTTATTATGAGTAATACAAGATAGGCGTTTTACTATAGTCCTTGCTTGACAATTTTAAGTAGATAATGATAAAAAACTAAGGGTGGATTCGACCAAACAAGAGTAAATAAATCTCAGAATAAATCGTCACTATTAACATATTTGTACTGAAACTGTCAATGTGCCAGTTATACCAGGAGTTATTCTCGGATAAAAGTTTGGTCGAATCGGGCCTTAAGACAGATTAGTGATATTAACAAGGCTTCACTATAGCAATCAAAAACAGTCTTAAATAACTCTATTCGATATTGATGTTAGTCCACCCCATTTGTTTGCGATATTGAAAAGGTCTGTTGGCGCACGTAGGTAAATTAGAATTTTTTGTTTTTATTACTATCATGAAATTTTAATATGATGATGTGATATAATGATACGGTTGAGTAATTTAATTACATTGTAAAATAAGAGTGTAAAAAGAACGGTAAAATACAGGTTTATTATTATTTATAGTAGATTCATTTATTTTAAAAAAATATTAAAGACACGGCATGTAATGCAAGTTCCTGCAAATTTTAGATCAATATTGCGTTAGATTAACTGTGCAATTTGTATACAGGGTGTTTCTTGTAAGGTGTCAAGCCGAAGGCAGGTGATAGGTGAGGACTAGATCTATCGANAATGTTCAAAATGTCCGCCGCTGACCTGAATGCACATTCGACAACGACGCAAAACAATTATTCGTAAATTTACAAAAGCTTCTTGCATTCTAATATGGTTTTGTGCTTCAGTCAGCTTTGTCCGCAGTTCATCAATATTTTCATATTCCCTTTTGTATACCAGATGAAGAGCAAGAGCTTCCACGTTGTGGATAGAAAAATCTTTTCAGTTAGTGTCTCTAAATGTGTTCTACATAACGTAAACTTAGGGGATTGCAAATATTACTTAGTCCTAAGAAAGTCAAAAACATGTAACGGAATCTCCGACTTACCACTTTAGTGGAGCGATTACAGAAAATAATGGCCTATTAAGTACATGTTTTTTTGTGTTATTATGAAAGTTTAGAAAACTGCGCAGTTTTTAA
The DNA here is from genome assembly GCF_004193835.3 of Ostrinia furnacalis. Lineage (NCBI taxonomy): Eukaryota > Metazoa > Arthropoda > Insecta > Lepidoptera > Crambidae > Ostrinia > Ostrinia furnacalis. The sequence goes on along the minus strand of NW_021131305.1, from coordinate 830,888 downwards.
AATTATTTTGGACCTATGGAAATTCTTTTTTTTTCTCATACATTTCAGTTGAAAATTTTAGAATGTTCTGCTAAAAGCATATTTTTTATGTTTCTAGCAAAAATTTTGTATTTTGCATCAAAGATAGGAAGGTGATTATTTTTTACAAATATCTGCAACTAATAGGGAATCTGTCAAAAAAAAGAAATCTGAGAAAAGTCAACCCAAAAAAAAGATAAAAAAAAATTAAGCCACTAGGTCATAAAATTTGAAAAAATCACAAAATTAACGATAACTTCTAAACTACGAAAAATCGTAGAACATACATGGGGGTGAAATCGATAGATCTAGTCCTCACCTATCACCTGCCTTCGGCTTGACACCTTACAAGAAACACCCTGTATACCTACTGAACTTGTCTATAGCACGTTTAATAATAAAAAGAATTACTTAACTAAAAATCTTGTTTTTATCATATAATGTTAAATCTTACAGATTTTTTGTATTACCACCGTTTAATGTTAGTTCCTATCTATTAATTTCTTTTCTGCTCAACCCAAAGGTAAACTGGTCGAGAATGCTTTAGTGCATGAAGTTCGCTTTATGTACAAAATTTGGCATTAAAGTTTTAAATAAATATATATAAGTAACGTTTAGATAGGTAATTTTAAATCTGAGTTACTTACGCATTCTAGGTGACCATGAAGTAAATGGGTTATTTGAATTATGACGAAGAGATGAGATGAATTTTGTTTTAAATTATTTTTTTTAATCGAGCGCTAAAGGGCTAAAGACATCACTCCGCCGATCATTATGCCTCTGCATGCTTCATATTATAAAAAAAAGTTGCGAAGTGACCACCCTCGTTCTTTTTTTAAAAATTGCCGCGTAATTTAAACAAATGAAAAGTGTTTTTAGTTAGCTACTCTGTGGTGTTTGCTGAAAAAAGTGAGTTCATTTGAAATTATTTTCGAGATTTTGTATTATTTTTGGTAGTTTTCGTTATGAATTATCGACAAAAATTTGTTTCCCATATGTTGTGGCATTTGATCTCAACTCAAGTAAACTCAACTCAAGATTTGGGCACCGTAGTAAATCCTAACCATGAAAACATGCCTCGACAGACTAAGATTTTCATCAGATAAAGGTAAGGTCAAAACAATCTTAATTTTTTTAAAGTACTAACTTGCTTAAAAGCTTCGACAGACAGCGGGGTGTTTTGCGACTTTTGCGATGCAGTTAAAATTGCTTTTGTGTCGTGTTTTTTAATACATTGTCGTAGTCACGACGACTCGTAGTTAATGTGTTTGACAATAACACTTCGGACACGATTATTAAGACGGGCTCTACATTTTTTTAAAATATTTGTAAAATTTTGATGGTTTAATTAATTAATAAATTACCGCTGTCTTAGGTATCAATGAACCTACCCTACTAAATCCAGTCCTACTTAATGACTATCATATCAACATAACTGGCGATGATTTGAGTGTAGACGATGTTTTCGACTCTATATCAACAAGTTAAAGTGTAAAATCGTTTGATTGACTACACAAGAGGTATTCTCAGATACTAATAATTGTCTCAGTTGATTGGCGCAACTCGTTTGGATGCGCGCGCGCTCCTCTGAAAGGAATCTCTATATAAATCGATGAACTGTGAAAACTAGTCTGTTGTGATGTGCATTAATTAAATGATTACCAAGATATCAATAACGGTAAGTCTTTACTTAGTTTTTAGGGTTTTAGATTTTTTTAAATGATCGTTTTTGTCTGTTTCATTTTTTCAGAAACGAATTTATACTTTTTCTTGATATGATAATAATTGTTTTGGTAATTTCTCTATGCGCAACTGAATTTGAAATAATGTACCTATGCATTGAAAAAATTGTCTAACCTACATTCCTACCTAGGTAGTTACTTTTTTCAGGTAGGTTCTTAGCCTCTACCTATTTATGCCTCTACCTAACTACATGGTTTGTTCTAAGTAAACGTGATTGATAACAATAATAATAAGACCGGTATTAAATTAAATGCTAATTCTCATACGACCACTAATTGATCAACGAGATGCATATGCGAGTTATGTAGAACATATTTATTAATAAGTCTCTACCTACTTTAGGTGCTTATAGCCATACAATAAACCTGCTACTTATCAAGAAATTACATAAATCTGAACTGAACTACCTAGTTTAAAAAATATTATTTAGTAGTTTTCTTGATCCCATCTGCCCATAAAACACTCGATACAAACAGAACAAATTCTTTTCTCTCGTTGTCATCATAATTGTTATTATTTAACAACACAAAATGTAGGTATAAAAACACGAATGACTTTCATTCAATGTGTTTTTAACTCGGATCATAGAAGGGAAGTTTTTAAATACCTACATTTGCATAGTGCATAGTTGCATAGTGCGTAGTCTGGTCCTTAATTATTTTATTGTCTTTTATATTTAATTAAATATTTTCAGTTTCAGCATGGTGCACCACAATATCCAAATTGGACTACAAAACGTGCTCAGTGACACGGTAAGTTGTCTACACTAATATTCGAGGAAAGATTTGATTGATAGTTTGTTTGTATTGAAGGCTCCGAACTTAATGGACCGATTTGAAAAATCTTTTACCATTCTAAGATGTTTTTATATGTCATTGTCACCATTAGAATCCTTTTTTGAACATAGGCGGTACAAAGTTCGCCAGGTCAGCTAGTAAAAAATAATAAGAATAATTGAGGTGAAGAATCCGCAATATTTTTGCTTGCCTCTCGTTAATCTTGTTATGGTACCTACATCGGCGGAGGATAAAAAATAGGTAAGTTTGCTCGAAGTAAGTAACGCGGGAAGAAATTGCTGGTTTACTCCGAAACGCTGTTTATGCAGTTTCGGCTCTATCTGTCACAGTCGCTCATGCTGGCATCTCGCTTTACGTGAGAGGGATGGTAACATTTGAAACTTCAGATAACGTTTTTCGGAGTAACCCCGCTGGATGCGGGCAGGATAGGACCGGTCGTTATGGAAATACTTGGGAGAGGCCTGTGTCCAGCAGTGGTTCTAATCTCAGGGTCTAGAATGCATAATTTGCGTCTAAATTTAAAATCCGTTGCATTTTCCACGACGCATTTTCCTTTCCGATCCCTTTCTTAGCATGGTCAATCTGAGCTACAGAATCCATACTTTGGAAGAAACAAGTGGATCTCCAGGAAATGACGAGTTTTTCTGAATTATCAATTGCAGTCTAAATACAGGTATCATTCGGTTTTTCGTATTTTTATTTTATTTTAACAGACGCGGGTATCTGTCCGGTATGCAAATGACCTGGTTGCCCTCGTTGACTCCTTTTTTTGAGAGTACCCGAATGTTATTCACGCTAATTTCTTATTATCTATGCATTACAGAGACAAAGTCAGTAACTCTTATGGAACATTGATCCTGAAGTAATATTGCTTTGAAGATCACCTTTAGAACTACAGAATGTTTTTTAGATGTCTTGCACTTCCATAGGTTTGTTTACTAGTATCTACAGTTATTTAGGAAAAGGGTTATAGGACAATTAGAAACTCATGGATAGGTATAGGCATAATAACACTATTTTCTTAAGACGCAGCAGTATTAAACATGTTCCATATCTAAAATAGGGAAATACTTAATGAGATTAATAAGTTTCCATTTCAAGCTAACCTATAGCTAATATTAGGGTTTACTTCCAACTGCGCGATGACATCCCTGAGACCCTGACACTGCTCCCTTTCTAGAGCAAGTTTAAATGAAAGAAGACTTCAAGAAGAATGAATGGTATGAAGTCCCGTGCATAAAACTACTAAGAACAACATCTCTTGGCAAATAAAGACGCTAATTTTAGTTGCAAACTTCAAGCCTGTTCCCTGCAAAGTACATTAAACCTTATTTCGATACGGCTAAAAAGGATTGATAAAATAATGCATTTTATGCAACTGTAATCTTTTATGGGAAAATGCAATCAAAGCCTGCAAGGTAAGATTCTTTTTGGATTGATGGACGAGATTAGAACCAACTTCACGTTTCGATTTTGATTTGCAAGCGAATTTAAGTCTTGTGAGTAAGTATTATGCACTGTACGATATTTTCTGTGTATTATTTTGTGGTTATGTTCCTAAAAAGACCTGAAATTTTAAGGATTTGTTGTGAATTACTTAATAGGTGCCTATGGATAAACGCAAATGTTCATACACCGTTGTGGATAGTGTGGTAAAGTAACTAACTTGCTTCTTTAATTGAAAACATGAACAATACTTACCTATTACCTACACACATTACATAATAAGTGGTTTACGACCTGTGTTTTATGTCGCTTACCTACATGTTTAAAAAAATTAAAATGTAGCCTATTGGAAACGTGTGTTCTGCATGAAAATAGTAATGTTTGATTAGTAAAACTTCTATGGTAATAAGTATAACCTAAACATCTCTCTCGAAACTATGCCGTGATCGTTACTACCGACCTTCTAACAATGAACTATGTAGGTAGGTAGGTAGGTACTAAGTATGTCTGTGTTACGTTTTCGCGGCTAGAATTTCCTAGAAAAACTGCTGAACCAATTTTAATGTGTGTGAAGCTGGTTAAATAACATATCTAACCATCATTCACCATACTCGTAATTATTTATCACCACAATGTGATGGATTTAACTTGACTGTTTACAAAAACTTTTAGCACTCCGAGACTACCGGGTTAGTACGAGGCCAAGGACAAGGGTTTATTGCAAGAACCAATAGTTTGTGAATGTGACAAACTTGTTAAATAGGTTAAGGTTTCAAATAAAAACATTGACAGTATTAGGTATTTTTATTTTGTTGCAGCCTACTTTTTAGGTACCTAATTACTATTACCAATTAATTTCAAAGCATACATTGTATAAGGCTAATTATTATGGTGCAATTTTCTCATTATTAAGTAAGCTAATGTTACTAAGGCCCGGTTACTAAGTTTTTATAGTAGGTAAGCTAAGGGCCAGTTTCACCACATGTACCTAGCTAAAGTTATTGATAGCTCGAAACAAATCTTTCAGATATCATGTTTCACAGATCTCTGATAAAGATACCTAGCACAAAATTTAGGTTTTTGGGGATTTAATGTCATTTGCGAACAACGCTGAATGAATCATCGTAATTATTTCTTGCAAGAAAGAAAGATAATTTCATTTCGTTTGTTCCCGTTGAGTCACGCCATTTTGTGTAACACTGTTTTATCCATTCATTTATCGGTACTGTCTCTGCTGCAACTCTAGAACCAATTTTAATGTAACCCTGTTAAACCCGAGTTAGATTTTATCGTAGTAGTTAAGTGCATTTAGTTTATTTCTGTTTCACAGAACCCTGACGAAGAAGGGAAACAAAATGGCGCCGCCGTTCGGGAAGGAAACGTCACTTATGGCATCGATGACATTCCACCATGGTACCTGTGCATCTTCATGGCTTTACAGGTAATAAAGGGCTAAGATATTTTGTAAATTATAAATGACTTGAAAAAATCGAACTTCCTAAGGCGGGAGTCGAACCCACGACCTTTCGCTTGCCGGGCGACTGGTCTTCCATCTGAGCTACTTAGACACTGCAATAAGATATTTTGCTGATCAGTTCATTATTTATCTCATTATGGTATGTTTAAAACGTATTTGAACGAGTGGTAAAGGTAGTCAAAGGGGCTAAGGGTTATTTATTCTGTGCTAATGGGCAGAACTGCCATCCTACTGGAAATTGAAATTTCCCGGATTTGCCCTAGTTTGGAAGACATCCGGGAGTCTCCCGGAAAAGGTTTTAATGAGAGGAAATGAAATTATGACTTGAAAGAGATGCAAAAATGTAAACAAATGTTTTAAAAAATATTATAATGCAAACAATGACTGAATTTTCAGTTGTAATATTACAAAGGTGAATGGAAAGAAACTTTTCACCCCAAATGATAGTTGGTTTTTAGGGTTCGTCCCATCGTGTGGGGTATCGTTGAATAGGTCTTTTAAAATGGCTTAGGGGTTTCTAAGACAATTTTTCCATTTAGGGATCTGTTTGCAAATCATTAAATTTTAAAGTGCCAATTTTTGTTCGAGTAGGGCGTCCACCCCCTCTAAAAACTAAATTGTTCCCTTGAAAAATCTGGAAAAATTCGTAATTTTGCTGCTTTTCATGAACTTTCAAGGAAAATTATAACGGTTAAGATACATCAGTTAGTTTAAGAGTATTATAATAATAGTCATTTGACTAATGTATTATACAATTTCTTAACCAGTAAAAAATCCTTCGAAGAAAATATGAAAAGTTACTTTAGATTAAGTAATTGCTTGCTTCTGAAATATATTGTGGTAACGATGGACAACTACGGAACCCTACACTGCGCGTGGCACGACACGCACTTGGCCATTTTTTTTTGTATTAGCAAGTTCAGTAAAGCCTCAACCCTGTGTTGTGAAATCCCTGGGAGTGTACACTATTATCATGTATCACTTTCACTGTCTCTAATTGAAGTGATGGTATTGCCCACAGCACTACCTGACGATGATTGGAGCCATCGTGGCCATCCCGTTCATTTTATGCCCGGCGCTTTGCATGCAGGAGACAGACCCTGACCGCTCCAACATCATCTCCACCATGATCTTCGTCACTGGTGAGTTGATATCTACTTATAGGTATGTCTATATTAGGTACCTGCCAAATCATACGCCTGGGTCGCCGCACGCGCACCTACAAGCGTAAAAATAATTCTTTTTTTTGCTCTTTATGTTGATTTGTATTGTAATATCTTTGATACCAAATATATTTTTTTCTTTCTTTCTTTCTAAAGTGGGTTACATGTCAAGAAAATCTTGGTGGTTTTAGTGGGGAAGTAAAAAAATATCGATACATCGCATCTCGTTTGTGGCCAATGTCAATTTTTGACTGTGACCAACTTTTTTTTCTGACTATACAGGGCTTTGACTATAATGATAGATTGGGAATAGAACTGGTAAATAGATACTCAGAAAGTCGGCTTCTTACTTTTGCATTAATACAGTATGTAGGCCTAGTTTATACTCAATCTACTGCAAGTCGCGAAAGAAGTTTCTGATTTTAATTAACTGCATTTACCTCTACTGAGGTACAAATTAACTTTTAGATACCTTATTAATCTAGCTTCTTACTTTGCGAACCAAGCAATGCAAATACCTCTAAGTAAGTTACGAACGTTTCTCAGATCATGAATCGGTAATGAAAACCTTCCACTGGGTTCGTACTTCGTGCAAGCGTATTTATTACTTTACTTTATAGCAGTGCTATGAGTCTAAAATATCTAGAAAATCTAGATTAAAATCCAGTTTGTTATCTGATATTGTCTTGGTAGTACTTAGTAATGGAATAAATCGTAATCCGAACTTTTATTATACATAATATAGGTCAATAAGGAAGGATGACAGCTCATTTGGTTGCAAAATAGTACATAACAAACACTACATACGTCACTGTGTTGTTTGCAATCTTCATTTATCACCGTATGATTATAACAATAACTTGTCAGACTTTATATGCCGCTACCGCCGCAGTTAGACAGGGCTTAATAGTTGTGTCACATTAACATTCCCAATTTGTCTTTCCTAGGAGTTGAACCCAGGACGTTACAATGGAAAAATCAGTTGACCACTAAGGTTATGTCATCATCATCATCATCAACAGCCCTTTACAGTCCACTACTGGACTATGAGCCTCCTCCACTATAGTGGAGGGTTTTGCCATAATCCCCACGCTTGGCAGGCGGGTTGGAGATCGCAGTTTGAAAGATTGATGTTTGTCAGAGAGCGCTGCTACCCGTTCTCTGTTTGATGTGTAGTCCCTAAGTCGCCTCTTACGACACCCGCGGGAAGAGTAGGGGTTGGTGACAAATGTATTCTACTCTATGTTATGTATTCTGTATGTATCTAAGGTTATGTATTCGAATAATACTTATAAACATGGCTGTGTTACCTACAATACAATAAACAGTAACTGTAAAAGAAAATTAAATCGTAAATAATTTTACTATCAACCGTCGTCTTACCTTGTAGTAAGCTAGTAAAATATAATTTAAGTCGATAACTTTAAAAAGATTTAATTAAAAATATTACGTGGCTACTGAATGAACTATTAAAACTTCTCTTCATTATTTAAAGAGTCTGTTCTAATAGTCAGCGCCGCGTGTGGCCTGAAGGCCGCTCGCTGCGAATACTCCCATTTTGAAAACTTTGCCTTTCGTTTATTTCAGGCGCTAGGAACTTTATAAAATAAATGCTTTACTTTCAGGAAGCATTTATGCACTTTTAAAAGCTTTACCATGGACCTTTTTTGCTACTTAAGTTTTTAACTTTGCCCTATAACAGAAGTAAAACATTTGAATTTTATAAAATAGTTTTCGTATAATTTAATACAGGGTACTGTAAAGTAGGTGCACTTACTCTCGTAGTAGCATCATAAAGAGTTACTTTTTAAATAACCGACGAATCGAGTTACAATTTTTGTAAAAAAATACTCATTCAATCAATCAATCACATAAGTTTTAATAAAACAAAGTAACTAATTAATACACAAATATTTAAACAAATAATGTTTACTAAGTTTATAATATGTAATTACTTAAATAATTATATGTTTTTTATTGAATGGATCAATCCCAAAGTAAATTATAATAGGTTTGTAATAGAATGTAAAAATAAATGAATCACTGAATCATAAGTAAACATTGTTATCGTTCCGTCATCCGTAATATCTCGTTAGCCAATATTAAAACAGAAACAAAAATGTAACGGTGTGGAGGTGCTGGGATTTGAACCCAGGACTTTCAGCATGCGAAGCAGACACTCTACCACTGAGTTACACCCCCGATGAAGGATCCGACGAAAATTGCGTACAGTTTGTACTAAATTCTGTGCCATTGCAATGCATTATTTATTAGTCTACCCACATAACTTTCACTGCCCTTGCAATGAAGGTTGCAATCAGTTTGTATACCAAATTGAACTATCACAACACAACTCATAATTAATTTTGTTATTGTGATAGCATGTTACTCGGTTACCTACTCGTTGGTAGGAATTTTCGTAAGAAAATAATTTCGTTGTGAACACGAAAGGAAATCGTTTATAAATGTCACTAATTATCTGCCTACACACGCACTACATACATTCACGTTTTTTATTAAAAGTTATTCACTGATTGAACCCTGTACAAAAGGCGAACTTAATGCCTTAAGACATTATCTTTTAGTAAATATTTTTCTCCGTAAATTACCAAATATTTATATTTAATTTACCTACTTTATTTATCTTAGTATGACCACAGAATAATAATAAGTACCTACTACGTACAGAAGTTTTACTTAGTGAAGGTATTTAAAAAAATGTATGCTCAATGTCATTAACAATATGGTGTAATTTAGCCTGTCTCAAGAGTCAAGCACCATTTTGTTGACAAACTTCAGTGATCGGCACTGCGTTGAAGCTATAGGGCTGACTTCGGTAAAATGATGTGACGTGAGGTGCCAAACTGCGGAAAATGGCGGAGGAAATACATGATTTAGCATGAATTATCATGAATAATATTAACTACTTATTTACCTCTCAGTTTCTTGAGGCAACTTAAAAAAGTACATTCTGTGTTTTTATTATTATTTAGGCAGTTAAATACTGCACAGTATTTAGTACACCGTTTTCNTTACCTCTCAGTTTCTTGAGGCAACTTAAAAAAGTACATTCTGTGTTTTTATTATTATTTAGGCAGTTAAATACTGCACAGTATTTAGTACACCGTTTTCTTTATTTTCTTCCATCATACACAAGAATACGCGTGCGTGAGTCAATGTTCGCTCGTATGTGAGGCCTTGTCGAATAGTATCCTGTAGGTGGGCCATCGTGCGTGTTTTGTTTTCGATGTAAACTCGCGGAGATGAACAGGCCTGGTATGACTAAATCCACAGAATCATTAAGGTACTTACTCATTGTTGTCGTGCGATAGTGTTTCCTATTGTCATCACAAAAATATATTTAGATAACACTTTATGAAATCCAGGCCTCATAACCTGGCTGCAAGCGACCTTCGGCTGCCGGCTGCCCATAGTCCAAGGCGGGACCATCTCGTTCCTAGTACCAACCCTGGCCATCCTGGGGCTCCCAGCGTGGCAATGTCCTGAAGCAAGCGAGTTGGGGGCGATGACGGAGGAGCAGCGGCGCCTGGTGTGGACCAGTCGCATGTGCGAGCTGTCTGGAGCGATAGCCGTGTCTGCTGTGCTGCAGTTGGTCTTTGGTGAGTGTTATTATAGGCGTCATAACCTAGCTGTAAGCGACTTTAGGCTCCCAGCTGGTTATCTTGTTCCTGGAGCCGACGCTGGCCATCCTGGGGCTGCCAGCATGGCAGTGTCCTGAAGCAAGCGAGTTGGGGGCCATGACGGAGGAGCAGCGCTGCCTGGTGTGGACCAGTCGCATGTGCGAGCTGTCAGGAGCGATAGCCGTGTCTGTTGTGCTGCAGTTGGTCTTTGGTAAGTGTTATTACAGGCTTAAAATCTAGCTGTAAGCGACTTTAGGCTCCCAGCTGGTTATCTTGTTCCTGGAGCCGACGCTGGCCATCTTAGGGCTGCCAGTGTGGCAGTGTCCTGAAGCAAGCGAGTTGGGGGCCATGACGGAGGAGCAGCGCCGCCTAGTATGGACCAGTCGCATGTGCGAGCTGTCGGGAGCTATAGCCGTGTCTGCGGTGCTGCAGTTGGTCTTTGGTAAGTGGTATTACAGGCCTCAGAACCTGATTGCTAGTGACTTTCAGCTCTCAGTTGGCTATCTTGTTCCTGGAGCCGACGCTGGCCATCCTGGGGCTGCCAGCGTGGCAATGTCCTGAAGCTAGCGAGTTGGGGGCCATGACGGAGGAGCAGCGCCACCTGGTGTGGACCAGTCGCATGTGCGAGCTGTCCGGAGCTATAGCCGTGTCTGCGGTGCTGCAGTTGGTGTTTGGTAAGTGTTATTACAGGCTTAAAATCTAGCTGTAAGCGACTTTAGGCTCCCAGCTGGATATCTTGCTCCTGGTGCCGACCCTGGCCATACTAGTTCTCCCAGCGTGGCAGTGTCCTGAAGCAAGCGAGTTGGGGGCCATGACAGAGGACCAGCGACGACTAGTGTGGACCAGTCGCATGTGCGAGCTGTCTGGAGCTATAGCCGTGTCTGCTGTGCTGCAGTTGGTCTTTGGTGAGTGTTATTATAGGCGTCATAACCTAGCTGTAAGCGACTTTAGGCTCCCAGCTGGTTTTCTTGTTCCTGGAGCCGACGCTGGCCATCCTGGGGCTGCCAGCATGGCAGTGTCCTGAAGCAAGCGAGTTGGGGGCCATGACAGAGGAGCAGCGCCGCCTGGTGTGGACCAGTCGCATGTGCGAGCTGACGGGAGCGATAGCCGTGTCTGCGGTGCTGCAGTTGGTCTTTAGTAAGTGTTATTACAGGCTTATAATCTAGCTGTCTGTAAGCGACTTTAGGCTCCCAGCTGGTTATCTTGTTCCTGGATCCGATGCTGGCCATCCTAGGGCCTGCCACAGTGTTTTCAAATAATTCCATATTACGAACTCACTACAACGGCCCTTTTTTATGATGTTTGAATTGATTAGGAGAATAAAGAGAACGATTAACTAGAACATTAGTACTAATAAATAATTATTGTATTACCAATAACTCCCAGCTAGTAAATGTAGCAAATATCAGCGTTCAAAAATGTCGTGAGTGCGAAGTGCGAACTTGTAACTTCGTAATGAGGGTTTTCGCGTATGAAAGACCCGCTAGTCCCGCCAGGACGTGGATGTGGGGTCTGACTGCTGCGTGATTGGTGGATTTTGACATATCTGTCAATGTCATGTCAAAAATAACCAATCATGCAGCATTTGGACCTCGCGTCTACGTATTGCCACCTGGCGGATTTTTCATACGCGAAAACCCTCATTATACAAGTCTTAAGGATCAGAGGTGAGAGTGCTTTTTAAAAGTAATGTACGGCACCAGCAGATATCGATTTATTACATAACCGAAACCAATAATTCCACAAATCAATTTAACGCAATAAAGAAATATGCCTATGGCAGAAATAATGATCTAGGTCACAAATATCACAGTCCCTGAACCGAGAGAACGTCCGTCACAGCCAAGCACTCGAGCAAAGTGTCGCGGTGCGCCGGCGGCCAGTTTCTCGTGCCTTCCCACTCTAACACAGNAGATAGCTAGTTCACAAACCATCAATTTTGAAACTTACTAAAGATTTACTTATATTACAAAATTCTAAAGAACCACACCCTGTGCACAAGAACCTAGACTGATGGCAGGAGTATTATCAGGCAGGCCTTCATAAAATCTGGAATCAGTGAGATTATGAGATCCGAGATCATGTCAGTGTCTATATCTGTTAATACATTAAAACAATACCAACCATGTATTGTAGCATGGACTAAGTATGCACAAGAATTATGGCTATCAACAAATAAGCCAAGCTTTCCAGATGTTATTACTTATTTAACTAAAAANTCGGACACTAGTCGCGGTGCGCCGGCGGCCAGTTTCTCGTGCCTTCCCACTCTAACACAGAATCGAACGATATGACGTCACGCTGACGTAGCGGGTGTTATTTCTAAGACAAGTGTCCTTTCCTTTTAAGGATACTTCGGCATCTTCGGCCAACTACTGCGGTTCGTGACACCTCTCACGATCGCTCCAACTGTGGCCCTCGTGGGACTCACGCTGTTCGACCACGCCGCTGAGGCCGCGTCCCAGCAGTGGGGTATCGCAGCTGGGTAAGTAATACCCAGCATAATTACGCACATCGGCAAGTTGGAATCGTAGGACAAATACAACACCAGCCGATATGTTGTCCCGAAATGGTAAGGCATGCTACTTTGGGACGTATGTGCCCTGAAAAGGGCCTCATACTAATAAAGAAGTTGAATTTGATGTCTGAATTTATAGCTTAATTGCGGAATTTATACCAGACGAAAAGTTCATGTTTTTATTTGACAATCCTGGACAATCCGAACTGAATAATGGATATAGTCACACTAGAGTCACTTATAAATTGATTTCTCATCTCACCATTTTGTAAGTCCATGGGACATCAACCCTAGACCCCATTCTAAGGAGACAACTAACGTGCTAAATGAATTCTTTGGTTCTCCTTACATAGAGCCACTGAATAAATAAATTAACACTGACGAAAGACCATACCTAACTTACCTAGAACTTTCAGAACCTAATCATAACTTGGATAGAAATAATTTTTCAGCGCCCATTTTCATATTTCCCTTACATAAATACTTGACCGTTTACGAGCAAGTTTGCGTCGCGTGCGCTCCGGCCAATTAAAATGTTTACATCCACGTTCCGAATTTAGCCAGAGGTCACGTGTCACGTGGCAGTTTCTATTTATAGCCATCTGAATTCATAATTAACTGGCAGTGAAAAAAATGGACTGCAGTTAGATAAGAATTCCAATTAAAAAAGTAATTCCAAATTGGAACACTTTTCATGATACTGGCTATTTATAGACACACAGCCATTTATTTAAGAAGAAAAAAATATCTTTACATTCTTTCTTAGGTTAATCGCCGACGGCCAAACTGTTAATAGGCAGTGACATTTCATTTGTTTTTTGTTTGGCAATTAAGATGCAAAGAAAACATTTTTTTACATTCTTTCTTCGATTAATCGCCTACGGCCAAACTTTTATTTGTGACATTTCATTTGTTTCTTTTTTAATTAAGATGCAAACTGCTTTTATTTTGGTTGCCCATTTTCCATCTGAATTACTTTTTCCAGTATTATCTACTCATTATTTGAATGCTGTCCTTTTTCGATTTGGAATTTGCGAAAGTTTAGGCATGTTTGGTTGGAATCCGGGCCAATTTGAAAGTAGATCCGTAAGTTCGCCCGGAGTCCGGACTTGGGTCGAAATCCTTCGTAACACAATAGACCTGTTTTGGACACTGCTCGCTCCCGCCATCATGAATCATGCTACATCTCTTGGGTGCCATTGTACTTAATTAACGACGGGCTTTTATGTACAGTTAATGAAGAATTCATCAAATGTACAGAATCATGTACCAGTACATGTATATCACTACATTTAATAAAACAAAGTCGCTTCGCTGTCTGTCCCTATGTACGAGATCTTTAAAACTTCGCAACGGATTTTGATGCGGTTTTTTAATAGATAGAGTGATTCAAGAGGAAGGTTTTTTAAGTATAATTACATTGTACCTGGGGCGGACAATAAACATAATTGTGACTACGTGAATCTACTTCACCTTTTGTAACTCATAAATAGGATTTTATTTATTTATTTATACTTCAATGCCAAAAATATTAACATTAGGCGAACTTAATGCCATAAGGCATTCTCATCCAGTTTACCTTTGGGTTATACAGAAAAAGTAGTTTGGCGGTATAACAAAAAAAATTAAATAAAACAAAGCGACAAGGCAAAACAAATATGCTACATATACACATACATAAATAATATATAAAATATATAATAAATAAATACATACTAATGATAGATATAATGATGGTGATGATGATTTTGATTAATCTAGGCTACTTTTTGTCGCGATTTCATAAAGTAGCAATAATAATTTCTCATATTGCTGATACTAATGCAAACCAATTAGTACTTAGGTACCTACTTTAGCGACGATAAAAAAGGGGACGCCTTCGCGTTGAAGACTATGTGACACCCACGCTAACGTAACTGCGTACCAAAGCCAGTGTTTTATTAAACTTTGAACTGCAAATGTATTAAGGTTCAGCCAAACCAACGCGATCACTACGCGATCAGCCGGCGTGCAGCGATGGCGATCAATGCATTTAATGCGGGTTTTAGAATCGCGCTGACCGCTCGCTGATCGTCGGCGCTGACAGATCAATATGTATGTAATTGAAGGGAACGTTCCTGAGTGACGCTGATCGCCCGGCGCCGACCCTTCATACAATTTGGCTGTCAGCGCAGACGGTCAGCTTACGTCAGCTTGACTCTAAAACCAGCCTAAGTCTGGTCGCCATCGCTGCACGCGGCTGATCGCGTGTGATCGCGTGTGATCGCGTTGGTTTGGCCGAACCTTTATGTAGCTCGGTGCTAGTAGCTGCAGCGGTAAGGTCAGAGTTGAACGGCCGCGCGTATCGATCACCCTGATAACGCCCTGCCCTATTTAAATAACCTACATCATGCAATACCTAGGGCCTGATTTAAACACTAGAACAGACTAAGTTTCAAAGGAAAAATTGAGAAAGAAATATTACCTACATTAAAATAGCATCTTCTAACAATCAACACTATCATAATTTCCTCCACAAAACGTCTACTGCTAAACATACAATAGTACTTCTGATTTTCTTGCGCTGCTTCTTCTTAGCACTGGCCCGTTTATTGTCCCGAAGCAGTGGTAGGGTTATTACAGAGTCCAAGAGCAGCGATGCTTTGTGACAGGCTACTCGTGCATATGTCGCAGGCAAATTGTATGATTCCGCATTCTTACAAACGGCGTCGTCAGTTTACAAACGCTCGCTGTTCTATGAAATGCCGAAGGCAAATTGGCGACTCGTTCAATTGATAAAATTTCGACTATGATTGTTGCAATAGGGTGACCATCATAAAACATATGTTGGACAAATCAGACTTAATTTCAGAAATCAGGTAGGTATCTATTCAGGTAAGACAAACCTAAAATACTAGCTACTCCTAAAGTAATTAAAATATTTTCGTAATAAAAACAACACTAAACTAATTTAAACTATTGACGTACGTAGGTACATAAAACTATGACATAAAATAAGTTTCGATAGTCAGTCCTTTAATTAAGTCTTACTTTTTAATTATACCTAGAAGAAGTCTAGAAGACAACGCAATATTTTTTTAAACCAATCATATTCCGCAGCAGTCCTCCACCAGTCCGAGCACCAGATTCCATTGTCACCTTAGCGTTTTTTACGTGCCGGATAACCTCAAAAACTATTTCATTTTTCCATAGCTTTTTCACTGCTCCTATTTGTGAATCGTAAAATATTTTTAATTCACTAAGTATAATAAATGTCTTTTTTTGTGAAAAGTCCTTTAATTACGTAAAATTTGTACTGTTTTCTGTATCACAACACCACGACTCGACGCCATTTTTCTTGTTTTGATTAGCAGCGCCTCGCGTGGTAAGAAAAAGAACTAAATAATTCAATTTGCCGCGGCATTTTGTAAACAGCAATTGAATTGGCTATCAAATGTTTTGGCATATTATAAAGTGCCCAGGCAATTTACATTTTGCCTTCGGCATTTCATAGAGCAGCGAGCGTTTGTGAACTGACGACGCCGTTTGTAAAATGCGGAATCATACAATTTGCCTGCGACACATACACCGGATTTAAAATGTATCTATTTGTATATTTATCCGTTGGGTATTCACGATAGCATAGTATTTGGGTCCTCTTTGAAAAATGTTTTCAATACTGCCCAGTTCTGGATTTGGAGTCTAAAAAATTGTTGCGAGTTTTATCCTGAACGCGGTAAAACAATTTAAACCTAGATCTAAGTCCTGTGTTATGAAATGACAATCAAGTTTCTACATTCATGAACAGATTCAGGTCTATAGTGGAAAATTGCATTAAGACTAGGCTTAAGTTTCAATTTAGTTTTGAGCTTTGTTTCATACTACTAAGCTTTGGTGGTCTTTCACTGTTTTTCATAGAATTTTATTTATTACATCATGTTGCTAACAATCATTCTCAAAAATGTTCATAACAAAGATTTTAAAAAACTTTTAATCTTACGCAATCCATTGAGTTTTCTAGAAAATAATATTCAAAAATAATCACAAACTTCTACTTCTAATACCTATACTTCACAATAAATTACCTATAAGTTTGGAGTTGTGTTTCATCATACAAAAGATAAAATATCAGACACAGCATACATTCGTGGACATGATAATAAAGAACGAATCCTTGAATCACAGTAACATGACGCGGGTGCCTGAAGGGAATCCCGTAATTCTTTAGAAATCCCTGCGGCCTGGCGTGATCCCTTGAAGTCGGGGGCCGGTGTTGATGGATATCCGAGAAAATTAGCTATTACTAGAGAATTCGTTTCCGTGGACATCAGAATTTTACCCAAAGGCTAAAGGGTCTAACTACTCCAACTAGAGCAGTATGACAGTATGAAATTTTCAATATATCGCCGTAGTCTAGCACCATTGTGCAAGTTGTGCAATCCTTAGTCCAATTATTGTGTGTGTTGTTCTGGAAAAGTGTCCAGACACTTTTATACAGGGTGTTAGGTAAATGGGTATATGACACTATAAACATAAACATAGGCTAGTGTCGGCTCATATACCCATTTACCTAACACCCTGTATAGACGCAGCATACAAATTGATGATACTCGTAATTATTTCTTATTCAAACATTATTATCGCTCGAATCATATTCTTTTGCTTGAAAAAATTGCAAATTGAAATCGATTACGCTCCGGAGGAGCTCCGGAGGTTAAGGGGTCCCTTGTGTTTTTAATGGGTTTGTCTTTCCTACCAAGGGTTTCCCAATCCTTTATGGTGTCCCGAAAAATCTCCGTTACTCATACAGTCAGTACAAGGGTAGAAAAATAATTATTTGGACAAAATACTTACGTATAGTTCTGTAGAATGACTCCCTGGTTAAAATAAAGCGCAGCGCTACAATATTCATAATTCAATTAAATCCGAAAGCCGCTAAATTGGCTCAAGCTCAAAACTGTTCAAGTCCAGAATCCAGATTTCTCTTAAGGCTGCATTTTAAAGCCTTCAGCGTCTGCGGCGTTAATGAACACGCTCGGATTAGTCCCAAATGCTTCTTTTTATGAGTGAATGNATTCCCCGTGTTTTGACTAACTCCTTAAGCACATTATTGTCACTTGGCTCAGAGAGAGCAAGTTTAAACGGTGACTTTTCTGATGTCATTATGGTGATTTGTGGAAACACTTACGGTTTAATCCTGGTGTGTAGGCGGATGCTAGATGCCGTAGCACAGATTGAATGGATGAATGCAAGCACTGGAATGAGAAATTAAGCACAGTATCAACACAAGAGAAGCTGGGGAGGCAGGTTAGGGAAAGAATGGCTGGCCGTACCGAAATGCGCTTTGTAGTTTGTAGACCTGCTGCAGACTTTCACGACGTCTTAACCGGGTGCCTTTCCTCAGTCTTCGTCCTCTATGCACGTTTTGGATGGCTTTTCTTCACCTTGCGATGTGTGAAGTTGCACGAAGTCCAAGGGTCGCCGAGCCTTTTCTGTAGTTAATTCGGCCGCGAAGGAACACAATGTTGCTGCGATGCTCGTAACTCGAAGAGGCGTGTTGATATGTTGCGAATTGAAATGCTTTTTCTTCATAAAATTGCGTATATTCTCAGTTTCAGTTAATTTAAAGCGTTAAGTCGTTACAAGTATTTGAAAGCGAATCGTATTATATAATGCATTGACAAAAACATATTTAAAATTAGTGGGGCGGCTCAGTGGCGCCACTTCAAATTAGTCTATGATGCTAATAATGCTATGGTTATGACACCGACATAAAATAATGTTACCGTTAACTACTAGACAGTGAATGTAAAATGTTTTACGATAAATGAGATGCATATCTACGAGACTAGACGCATTTCTGTGCTTTGTCTTACACTAATTTTCAAATGTACTTAGCGTAGGTAGTGATTAATTAAAATGTCGAATTTTTGTAGCGTTCGCTGACGAAACTAAATATGGATATTCTAAAAATTTTGTAAGACACTCATGGTCATTAACCGACCTGAAATTAATATAATTCTTGAGTAAGATAAATACAAATGTTTTTGTGTTAGACATCATCAAGAAATTGTATCAAAAAGTTAGAGAATCTATTTACAGAAATAATCCTCTTCGAAGGCTTTCTTTCTTGGAAGCGCTTTTATTAAGGTAATACTTTTCGATGATTTATTTTCCTAATTGCTATCTCATAATTCAGTTGCTTTATATGGTCCTTTTTAGGGTTCCGTAGTCCTGACAAGGAACCCTTATAGTTTCGATATGTCTAGTCTGTCTGTCTGTCTGTCCGAGGTTTTGCTTGGAAACTATTGGCACTAGGGAGCTGTAATTTTGTGGAGGTACGTATATTAATCACGCCGACAAAACAGTAAAATAAAATTTTGAAAAAAATATTACATACAGCCGCATTGTGTATTCATATGCACCATCTAACGTACGACAAAATTACTGATGGAAATAAAAGACAACTAGAGTTCAGTACATTGTGTGAGTAGGTAAGTATATTGTACCTACTCCAGATTGTCTAGCATAATGGCAATAATTTTCTATGAAAAAACAAGCAAAGCTGTCTCGGGGTCGAGTTTTCGTAGATTCGACGCTGTTTCCAACAATGGCTTCCGCAGAATACTTACCAGCATAATGTTCTGTGTTCTACCTCAGATTATGATACATGCTGAGTTGGTTGCCATTTTGGTTCTAATAAACTGTGTAATTTATGTTATTAAACAAGTTTTCTTTCGGGTTACGGACTTACGACACGGGGTCTCACTTAGTGCTGTAGGTAGTCTAGCATTACTAGTCAATATTCTTGACAGAACAAGCAAAGCTTTAGAACTTGCTGCATAAAACTCTGGAACATTCTGCACAAGTTATAACAACGGCGTATAACCCTCCCGGTTACGATTACTAGGTCTCATTTAACACTGGAAATATTAGACCACCAGCAAGAGCTCAGTACCTTTTTTTATACAGGACAAGGCAGGTATTTGACCGCAATCGCACCTGGTATTAAGTGAGATGCAGTCAATGCATACCCTGTAACTGCCTATTCACTGTAAATGGAGGGCGAGTATATTTTATTGTACACTAGGTTGTTTAACCTTAGATGTAGCAAATCTTCTGTGACAAAACAAGCAAAGCTGTCTCGCGGTTCAGTTGTCGTTGATTCGACGCTGTTTCCACCAACAATACTTAGCTTGCGGAAAATACCAGCGTTTTGTTATAGGTCCTCCCCTAAACAAGTTTCTTTCTTTCTTGTTTCAAAGCTGTAAACTCTGGAACATTCTGCACAAGTAATAACATCGTCGCGGGTACGGTCGACGGCCGCGCAACAGTTAGCTGTATCGATTGCATCTGCATCGCTGTTGCGAATAGTGTTCGGTTATGAAAGTTGTGCAAGTTTTCGTAATAAACCGGCTTGTTAACTATGCTTAGTTCAAATATCTAATGAACCCTGTCATTCTCATGCCTAAAACGCAGCGGGAAATGGACACAATGGACACAAAGCTTTTTAAAGAAAAATACAATGAATAAATATTTATGGGAAATTAACTTGTCTTTTGCATTTTAGCCGTTAAACTAAATTATAGTATAGTCATAGTTAGTTTTAACTGGTAAAAGTTCCCATAGTAAGTAAAACTTTTGCACTTTTTTCCTTCAAGCAAACATTTTTTAAACTAAAATTATTATTGTGTCAATAAACGTAAAAAAATGTCTTAATTTACTTTATTGCAAAAAGGAAAACATAACCCAATATTTCTCTATCTACGATTTCACGAGTTTTCCCACAGAAATATCTGGAAGCCCACCCTACCCCAATGACGTCGCGTAAATCAATTCATTCCGCCCGTACATTCCCGCTCGCCGCACATACAGAACCTCATGTTCATTTATTTATGTTTGCGATTACAGTTGAATAATCTATATACATATATAGATTATTCAACTTTGATATAAAAGAAAGTCGTGTTAGTTACTCTACTTATAACTCAAGAACGGCTGAACCGATTTAGCTGAAAATTGTCAGGGAGGTAGTTTAAAGCCAGGAGAAGGACATAGGATACTTTTTATCCCGTTCGAAATTTAAAAAAAAGTCTGCTTATTTATTGCCATTAAGGCGGAACAAAGTTCGCCGGGTCAGCTAGTGATGCATAAAACGTCATTTTTAGCTAGCACCCATAACACAAGCATATTAATTGCTTACTTTGGGGCTAGATGGCGCTGTGTGAGATTGTCCAAAGATTGTCCAAAGATATATCATAACAAGTAATATAATCACAACCTCTTTGAAATGTACTAAAAATGCATGCTGAAAATTGAAAGATTCTTTTGTCAAGAGAACGAAATTAACAAACTTGTAAACATTTTTTAGTCGCGAAGCACCAGGTGACTAATTTTACCTTGTAGCGATAGGGTGTGTGTTCGATTCCCACCTTACGCAATTTTTTTTTCAACTTATTAAAAACATGTTTGAAAAGCGACTCTGAGAACGCTACAAAAATTTATAAAATCACGTTTAATAATACTACTAGAGGTAACCTCCAAATCTTACATTAAACTTTAAACTAAAATACATCTTTTTTATCGGGATTTTTTATAATGAAAATTTAAATTTAAACTTTTGCTGCAGAGTTAACGGATATTTAGGGCACAGTAATTAAATGTTGCAAACTACTGAACGCTCAATTTAGGTCGTTGAAAGTTCCAACGTGTACTAGGCTGAGTTTCAATTAATACTTGCATTTTCCATTAAAATGCTTGTTTGGTTTGGACTTGGTTTGTTTGAAACTGGGCTGTTACGTATTCCAGTTCTGTATTGGAATACAAACTCAATAAATAGTTCAAATCATTTTTTAAAAGAGCTGACCTTTAACAGACTCTATTAAAAGTTTGTGTCAATTTAAGTTTCTAAAATATGTATTACAACTTCCTACAGTGAAATCACAATCAATCATCTTACTTTAACATTAACAAACGTCAAAAATCTGTCATACTCCATACAAAAACAGCGGTTATTGTCAAAGTTACGGTTAAAATAAGCTGGTGCAACTCAGCCTTAGAAATTCTAAGTAAATCTAAATATGTTTTGTTTATTTATACAATTAGACTCTAATAAACTTTCCTATAAGTAAATGATTTTCCAAAATAGTGTCCTCTTTAACTTATTTATTTAGGACTATTTAAAAGATAAACATAAGTAAAGGGGCTGAAACACTGTTTGTCTTAGAGCTAAGTGTCGCCTTAATTAAAGGCTAACACGGCGCGTAGCGTGGACTGAAGCAGTTAAATTAAATACAATTAAGTATAATTAGTGCTACTGATATACCAAAAACTATTTTGGGTTAATATTGGATTACAGACAGAAATACATTTGTGAAGTTCAGTGTCCCTAAAGTGGATAGATTTCGAAGAAAAGAAATTATAACCCTAAAATGAGTTTTCATTTTAAAAAGAAAATTACTTGTTGCATTGAAATAACTCATTTATGGCCAAGTGAAAAAAAGCAAAAGTAAATTGCCGTATAATATACCCTTACATAGAGGTATGTAGAAACATGGCTAGGCTAGCTTAGGCTATATCCAAGTTCCAATCATCTGAGTAGTGTTAATCAAATGGCTGCATTAATTAACAGAGCTTTACTGGCTGTAAAAAGCTCGAATAGGTACTGTTTTTACTACGCAATGAAAATAGTACAGTCAGCATCAATAATAATAGTACGTGACACCAGAGCAATGTAGGTAAAAAGTAACACACAAAATTAAATGGAATAAGGTTGTGTTGTCAACTTTTTGTTCATTTTGTGTGCCACGAACTATTTTGCTATTAATTACATAGGTAGGTACCTATTCGTTAAACTGTCTAGGGAAATATTTTTGGACCCTAAGAAATAAGTTACAACTCTCTAAAACTTTCGATATGTTGGTACAAACTTTCATCCCCTTTATTTTTTTGCAACAAAAACTGTTATTCTCCGAGTTCATTATTTTACGTAACTTATCAAAATTGAATTTCTACTGCGTTTGATATGCACCTTACTAACTATACAGTTATTCACTAATCGATCTCTGCGAATGATCACAAAGCATACCAACCAGTTGATATCTAAAGTTAACAGAGCTGGATTCCCTTTGCCATCGCGCAGCATTGTCAAGTTTCACAAGCGGGGTAAAAACTCAAGTGGCTGTGACTAGCTTTAATTCCTTTGCCATAGGGATTGAAATCGTCTAGTATGGCACAAGGTTGGAAAAAATATGCATCTAGATTATGTTATTTTTTGCTTCCTAGATTAGACCTGAACAAGCAGACCTAACTTTTAGTTACAAACATTCTAAGATAGATAAAGGCGTGTATAAAGATATGACAATCTTCTTTATACCTTCTCCACAAAAAACTACGAGTAAATCCTTAATGTATGAAATGGTTCCCCATTGCCTCATAGAATAGGCAACGACCAAAGTCGTATTGTGAATGTGATAGCTTATTGTCAATGCGAAATGTTAATGTTACTCTGACCTTGTATATTTCTTCATTGTTATGTTTTTATTTATTTAAAATTGTTGTTTCCACCAGTCACACTTGAGATATAATGTATGACGTGACGTGTCACGTGAGTTATAGTGGGACCTCCTAACACAGGTACTAATACTTAAAAGGAGACCCCAGCCACTTGTAACAAAATGTAAATTTTAAAGATACTGAATAATTATTTTTTCATTTTTAATTTTTCATGTATTTTATCCAAAGATTCTTACCGTTTCTATTGTTTGAAGTCCCATAAGCTGTTAGTCTATCCCTTGAGCCATTCTCATCGGCAGTCGCTGTGTCGCAGCGTGCACTGTCAAACAATAGCCTCAAAGGCCAGGCTTCTGTCCCGTGATTAGTGAAGGCTTAATCTAGATTCCAGTCTCCAAGCCACCCTTGTTCTGGGCCTTCCTTCTACAGGGAGGCAAGCAAACAATGTTTACACGTGGCAGCCTGTAACCCAGTTTCGTTATTAATCGTGCCACAACTCTCTAAGACTGATGTAACCCAGTTTGGTTATTATAATTGCTGTTCTGCATAGGCTGTATCAAGGAGTACTCCCTGCTATCTTTTCCGTATTTTCGTAGTGAGATGCTAATAGCAGAAAGAAAAAGAATCTTTGACTCGCTCGCTCACTAAGCAGATAATGATCCCTGTTGAATGGTGATATGAGATTAATTCAGAAGTTCCCTCGCTGACATAATAATGGTTCATATTATGTCACTCACTACATCAAAAAATACAAAGGTTGCCACAAAATAAAAAGATTACACTGCATCAAAATAAAATATTCCATTTCCTACTCTATTTTAAAATCAATCTCCAACGTGAATTCAGATTTATGGAAACGTAATAATAAAATGGTTCCGGACCGAGTGTCGGGATCGAGCTCCGAGAGAACCGCGCAATCTCTCGATTGGACGTCACGCGGACTGTAGATTTGATTGAGGCGAAGTGGGCTAGACACGAAGCGTTTCCCATTTCTACATACTTTGTAGCGTATTTGCTTATTTTATTTTTGATAGCGGCAATAGGTACGTACAATTTTTCGATTGGACGTCACGCGGACGCTGTAAATTTGATTGAGGTGGAGAGGGCTAGACACCAAACGTTTCTCATTTCTACATACTTTGTAGCTTATTTGCTCATTTTTTTTCTGATAGCGGCAGCACCATCTCTCGATTGGACGTCACGCGGACGCTGTAGTTTTGATTGAGGTGTAGCATGGGCTAGCTAGACATGAAACTTTTCTAATTTCTACATACTCTATAGCGTATTTACTTATTTAATTTGTTTCTGGTAACGAAAATAATAAAAAGACACGTTATCAATTCCTCTCGAATTAATCGCTAACGCTGTTACGCAGTTGAGTAGATTTAAGTTGAGGTTTCTCATAAGGTAGATAAGAGAAAATTTTGTTAGTTTGCCTTTTGTTCTTTAACGTTTTTTATTGTGTGTTAACTAACCCGACCACTCTGGCAAGAGTATAGCGACGAAGAAGAACAAATACTGTGCTAATACATAAAGTGACAGTGCATAGGTATGCTTTTTGGGAATGAAATGGTAAGATTCTTTGTTTCGAGAGAGTCCAAGATCATTCATGGTTGCTACGTTGCTAGCTTCCTTCACTGAAACTTACGTAGTTTGCCTTTCACGATAAGGTTTAGCGTAAAATTGTAGCGATATCATACAAAGCTATCTGCAAAAAGAATAGAAACGCCAAGGCTAACATCGAATGTACATCCGCCGACAAACAATGCGGCTGTTTACAAAGAGGCTGCGGCTGTATCAATACTCCACTCGGCTCGGTTCGTGATTAAATGCTTCGAACAGAGGGATAATTTAGAAATTAAACTTCAGCTTTTTAAATCATTTTTCATTGAATGTTCACTGGTTTTGCTTGAACGACCTGACTACAATAACTTTGCTTTTATAATTTCAGTCCTTTTAGATAAAATAACCTAATTTTAGTTGACGTTTTTCTTGTATTAGAGAATTTTGAGAATAAATCATGAATTACAATTAGTACTTACTACATTTTAATAATTAATTAACCTGCTGAGAACATTTGTGCTGAATTGTGCCATCATACACCTCTTTGAAACTGTAAATATTATTGTTAATGTTATTAAATAAATCCAAATTATAACTTTCGTTGTGCGGGCTTAACCATATTCCCGTCCCAGATTAGTTAAGACTAATGTATCTTAATTTAGCCGAACGAAAACACGGTTGTACGTGACTTGACTATTTCTGGCGATACTGGGAAACAAAGCAGTTAAATAACTTTACTTAATTAGAAGTTTAGACATAATGTTAATGATAAGCTTCAAGAACGCCCACCTCAAAGAGTTTGAGTATTAATGTCATTTTTATTTAAATTTGTAAGCTCATTTAGAACACTAAATAAACATAATTATGTTGATAGAGTGTATACAGGTGCACCCTACGAATAAGAGAGTTGATTGTACATACCCTACCCTACAATAATAGGTTATTGTGAATTGAGTAACAGGGACTTCTTACAGATTACCTTTTGATGGTAATAAGTTTTAAGGAACAACGAAAGTTTATAAAGCACACCATTGTTAAAGTTCTTAAAATAACCACCACTTTCAAATAACTTGCAGGCCTAGTGAAATAAAGTAGTGGTAGAAACTTAGTGGATTTAGTTGGCCTATCGGTATTTCTACTTCAGTGTGCTTACCATGAGTTTACTTATTTATGTGTGCTTGCTAGCAAATACGTCAAAAAATCCATGAAGATTTTAGTTCTTGAAAGTAGCCGCTATTGACACTGTATAATTTGTCATTTTTTACGCAGTCGCTAATGGGCACACCTGACGTAAATTCAAGGTAAACACACAGTTTTACCTATTGAATATGCTCCCAGGACCTTCATCCTGCTGACGATCTTCTCCCAGTGCATGGGGGAGGTGAAGATTCCGACCCTGGCTTGGAAGAAGGGTCGCTGCACCATCACTTGGTTCCCGCTCTTCAAGCTGTTCCCAGTAAGTCTTTTTATTCAAATTTAGTAAACAATTTTTCGTTACTTACTGAGGTTTTGCTCTAATTCAATTTGTTGTGTAACTGTTTTACGTAGGTTTTAGATTAGTTGATCAAATTATTGTTTAACAATAATAAGAACTTTCAAAAGTTAAAGAAAAATAACACTTACTTTCGCTAAGTTGTTAAATCTTTGTATAAAGCAGAGGAGATAGTTAAGCAAAAATATTTTCGTGAAAAATATGAAATTAAATATTGATAGAACTCAAAGTGAATCTTGAAAGTTTCTCGTGGAACATGCTAGAAAGTCTGAAGACTTTAGTGTACTTAGTCGGTAACTTTAGCCTGTTGAACCTTTGACATTGTGTAAAGTTTTAATTGCTGCGGGCTTTATGTTTTGATTAGACCCGGTGAGTGCACATTTTGATTGTATAAGTCTGGGTAAGCTTAGACGACGGATTTAAAGTGAATCCGTTGTCTTGTGGTAGTTAGAGCAAAGTATGTAACATCAAACATTGTGTTTGCTGTTTGTTACCATACCATGCAGTTTCTGTTTCAGTTCATGTACCAGTAATTAAAAAAAAAACGAATTCTAGATGCCTCAAATTTTGACTTTAGGGTCGGCCAAACTAATGCGTGCAGCCCGCGCAATGGCGATCAGTAGAAATTAGTAGGATCGCCATCGTGCACGTGCACCCGTTGGTTTGGTCGAACCTTTAGAGTATTACTGGGGCAGAGTGCCAAGGTCCAAAAATTATTTTTTTTCCCGCCAAGCCGCAAGCGGTTCGGTGAAAAGTTTTATGGTGACAGTTCAGAGGTTCCCACATATTTTATGTTAGTATTTCTTCACAGTACCTACTAATCGTCTTCAGGCACTGGGGTATTTCGGACGAAAAGATGTTGCGTAGTTTCCCGAACGCTGCCCAGCCGAGTTGGATTCGACGATTGACCTCCTTCTCGAAATTGGACCTACCTAGCTGGATCGTTTGTCCGAGGTAGACATACTTGTCAACAAGGTTCTGGAATGGAGGCCACGTACCGGAAAACGCAGCGTGGGACGTCCACCCACAAGGTGGACCAACGACCTGATAAAGGAAGCGGGAAGGCGCTGGATGCAGGCCGCTACCAACCGTGCGATGTGGAAGTCATTGGGGGAGGCCTATGTTCAGCAGTGGACGTCCTGTGGCTGAAATGATGATGATGATGATGACCTACTAATCCCATTCATAGTCGTATGGTTAATCCATTTGTCTCTGGAAAACTGGGGAGATTGCTGCAGTGAAGACTGATCTTGATGATGGTGATAACAATCTCTCCCAGGTGCTCCTAACAATAGTCATCATGTGGGCGATCTGTGGTATTCTGACGGCGACCGGCACGCTGCCTCCACACCACCCCGCCAGGACTGACGTCAAGATCAACATCATTGAGGACGCTCCATGGTTCCGCGTGCCTTACCCAGGTATGTTTTTATCTTTATTTTTACCCTAACGGAGAAGCTCTTGGCCTACATCTCACTTGATGAGTGATGATCAGGCTGAGGATAGAAGCAACCTTCACTCGGAATCTTCAACCACAGCCAGAGGAACTGGCTATATTACCTTATTATGCTGTATTTCTTGTTTTTTCCCAGTTCAACGTTCCCAGTTCTTGATGCTCAATATTTCATCCTAGTTGTGAAAGCAAATATTTTATATTTTTCTCTGAGATCTTATTCGTGCAATCACCTGACCAACCACAATAAAATATTTATTGGAACGGCGAAGAAATGTAGTACATTACATTTTCGTCTCTAACTCGCGAACACGCTTTTTTATTTTCAAGTTAGTTTGCTTTTCTTTTATTTTTACGTTTAGTTATTGTTTTTTCTGGCAAATAAAATATGAAGAAGCTCATAAAGCTGTTTTATCCTTACTAGGTATAGAGATTTTACAAAATTCTTCAAATCGGCTACACCTTTAGAGCTTAGTTTTATTGTAATCGCATGATGCCATATTTATTATTATGTAATATGCGACGTGCACTTCATTACAGCGCCCATTTATTGTCCCGAAGCAGTGGTAAGGTTAAAGTAATACACTAGGACGTGTAAAAGCGCTTTTAAGCCTTTTTTCACAAAAAAATTCATTGTGTGCAGGGCAATGGGGAGTGCCGACTGTGAGCGTAGCAGGAGTGCTTGGGATGCTTGCTGGAGTATTGGCCTGCACTGTGGAGTCCATCAGCTACTACCCCACCACCGCGAGGATGTGTGGTAAGAATGAATATAGAAATTAGCGCAAATGGGTGTTAGGAAAGGAAGACGTGGACGACTGAGTTGAGGGAACGAAAATGACGTTTTATTATTTGCGATGGTTTGTGAATATGAAAGGACCACAAAGGAGCCGATATGCTTCTTCTTCTTTTCGTGTCGGCAACAAACCTACACAGTGTCCAGCCCAAAACTCCGCCACAAGAGTGGCGTTGTCAGTAGCACTCATCAAATCCTCCTGAGTGCAGTTGCTTGGGCACTCAGGGCACGACATCAGGTGCTTCATCGACTGGGGAACAAAACCGCACCTGCACTCCATGTTTAAGCCATCCAAGAATCCCTACCTGACCAGATTGTCCTTACTACGGCCAATCTGCGTCCGAAGTCTATTTAAAGACTTCCAGGTAAGCCAGGGGAGCTAATATTTACGAAAACCTGTTAGCGTAGGCGCAGATCACCGACTTATAGTTGGCCGATAGTTGGGCCCGGCTGTTAATCAGTATGAAGATGTATGAAACATTACACCGATTTGGTGTCAGTCGATTCCTCGTACGAATTAGAATTGCACAGGACCGGTCGACGTGGAAATCCTTGGGGGAGACCTTTGTCCAGCAGTGGACCATTTGACTGAAAACTCTCAAAGAGACTCAAAACTGATTTTTTATTCTGATTTTTATGGCATTTTGGTAGCTGCACCACCGCCTCCACTCCATGCCATCAACCGAGGCCTGGGGACGGAAGGCCTGGGCACCATCTTGGCCGGACTTTGGGGCTCCGGTAATGGCACCAACACCTTCGGGGAGAACGTAGGCGCGATCGGCGTCACTAAGGTCTGTTAGATCATCATTCATTACCATCATCATCAGCGACGCACTTTGGCTGTCGGATATACGTATTCTTAGTCTCTAATATAAATGCCATTGCCAAACCATCAACATTTTTGGAGAGAACGCGATCGGCGTCACTAAAGCTTCAACCACACCAACGCGTGCAGATCGCCATCGCCGGTGCGATCACGGCGCGATCATAGGCCAGTGACAGGTCGCGCGACCCATGACAGTCCATTGGCCTATGATCGCGCCGGCGATGGCGATCTGCAAGCGTTCGTGTGGTTGAAGCTTTACACCTGTTAGATCATCATCAATGCATTCATTACTAAGCATCCGATGACTTTAGATATTACTTAGTATGTTTAATTTTCATGTCATATTTAGGAATTTATGCCTTTAGGCCCTAAAGGAGAGTAGTAATTTGAACCTATTAGCTATAATTTTTCACCACCAGGTAGGGTCTCGTCGCGTGGTGCAGTGGGCGGCGGGCCTGATGGTGCTACAAGGGGTGGTGGGGAAGCTAGGGGCGGTGTTCATCATCATCCCTCAGCCCATCATTGGGGGGCTGTTCTGCGTGATGTTCGGGATGATCGCTGCCTTTGGTGAGGAACTTTTGCCTTTTGTCCAGGCTAAATTACGAACACTGCTTTCGAAATCTACATTAACTCAGCTTTATCATTTTCATGGTATTTTTAAAGGTCAATAGCAATACTTTTAAAGCAACAGAATATTCAGCATTGCTACTAATTACTATCAACTCACCCTGAGTTCAAAGACGATCCTCCACTCAAAACACTAACCCCCTTACTAATAAAAACTTACACACTCGTTGAACATTAGTTTTAAGTGACATTTGGAAATGTCACTTCAAACCACTGTTCAACGAGTGAATAATTTTGATTAATAATAGGGTAAGTAGATACTCCTATACAATAAAAGACTAAAAAGAGGTTTTTAAATAAGAACTAGGTACATCCTTTTCTTTATTGTTTTCCAGCACACCCAATCGCAACACAGTACGATTCATTCATTAATCATCACTATTATTACCTTCTTCCTGCAGGTCTTTCAGCTCTCCAATACGTAGACCTGAACAGCTCCAGAAACCTGTACATCATCGGGTTTAGCCTGTTTTTCCCTCTGGTGCTGACTCGCTGGATGGCGGCCCACAGCGGCGCCATACAAACCGGCGTAGAAGCACTGGATGCTGTGCTGCAAGTGCTGCTCTCAACCTCTATCCTGGTGGGAGGAGTGGTCGGCTGTTTGATGGACAATTTGATACCAGGTCAGAATTTCAGGGACTGTTCCTTTAGCGACTCATCATCATCATCAGTTCCGCCTATTCTTCCCTCTGGTGCTCACGCGGTGGATGGCAGCCCACAGCGGCGCTATCCAAACAGGAGTGGAAGCACTGGATGCTGTACTGCAAGTGTTGCTATCCACCTCTATCTTAGTGGGTGGAGTGGTGGGATGCTTGATGGATAATTTGATACCAGGTTAGAATTTTAGGAACTGCTCCTTTATTGTGGTATCCTCATCATTTGGTTTAGCATGTTCTCCCTGCTGGTGCTGATACAAACAGTCGTGGAGGCATTGGATGCTGTGCTTCAAGTGCTGCTATCAACCTCTATCCTTGTGGGGAGTTGATACCAGGTTAGAATTTCAGGGACTGTTTCTTTAGCGCGTCATCGTCATCATCCGTTCAGCCTGTTGTTTCCTCTTGACTCGCTGGATGTCAGCTCATAGCGGTGCTATCCAAACCGGCGTAGAAGCACTGGAGGCTGTGCTGCAAGTGCTGCTCTCCACCTCTATCTTAGTTGGGGGAGTGGTGGGATGTCTCATGGATAATTTGATACCAGGTTAGAATTTTAGAAACTGCTCCTT
Organism: Ostrinia furnacalis; assembly: GCF_004193835.3. Taxonomy (NCBI): domain Eukaryota; kingdom Metazoa; phylum Arthropoda; class Insecta; order Lepidoptera; family Crambidae; genus Ostrinia; species Ostrinia furnacalis. The sequence goes on along the minus strand of NW_021131305.1, from coordinate 799,618 downwards.
TATTGTGGCATCCTCATCGTCAGTACAGCCTGTTCTTCCCTCTGGTGCTGACGCGATGGATGTAGGCCTACAGTGGAGCTATCCAAACCGGTGTAGAAGCACTGGATGCTGTACTGCAAGTGCTGCTATCCACCTCTATCTTAGTGGGCGGAGTGGTAGGATGCTTGATGGACAATTTGATACCAGGTTAGAATTTTAGGAACTGATCCTATATTGTGATATCCTCATCGTCAGTACAGCCTGTCCTTCCCTCTGGTACTCACGCGATGGATGTCGGCCCACATTGGAGCCATACATACCGGCGTGGAAGCTCTGGATGTTGTGCTTCAAGTGCTGCGTACCTCTATCCTGGTGAGAGGGGTGGTCGACTGTGTCATGGACAATGTGATACCAGGTTAGTTATTATAGGGTTTGACTCTTGTTTCTTTATCGTGTCATCCTCATGGTCAGTTCAACCTGTTCTTCCCTCTGTTGCTGACTCCACGGCTTAGAAGCACTGGACGCCGTGTAAAGCTCCACCTCGATTCTGCTGGGGGTGTCTTATGGACAATTTCTTACTAGGTTAGGATTATAGTTCTTCTAGACACCTCGTAAACTACAGACTTTTAGTAGTCCAATAGTTTGGTAGGGCAATTAATCAGTATGGACATGTATGGAAGTACGACACTGATTTAGTATCGGCCGATTCGTCGTCATACAAATTGGAAGCCGTCCAAAACTCTTGGTTGACTCGACTTAAAGTCTGCAGGCTGCGGGGTGTCTTATGGCATTGCTTGTAACAATAACAATGATGCCTATAAGAGTAATGTACCTATAGATTCAAGATTAATGCGTCTTAATGGTAGACAGATGACGCATTTATCCCCAAGTGAATTTACTTATGCAAGCATCCTTTGTGAATACGGGTGTTATCATTATGAAATTTCTTAGCGATTAGAGTCGCTACTTAAACTTTTCGATGGGTTCATCCAGTGTGTAAGTAGCTCAGTTGGAAGAGCAGTCGCCCGGCAAGCGAAAGGTCGTGGGTTCGATTCCCGCCTTAGGCAGTTAAATTTTTTCAAGTTGTTTATTTAATATTATTATGAGTAGTTAGAAAACTATTTTGTCACAGGAACTGACGAAGAACGCGGCCTAGCTGCGTGGGCGCAGCAGATGGCATTAGAAACTAGCGCGGAGCCTTCGCTAGAAGGGGACACGTACGACTTCCCCGTCGGAATGGGGCTGATACGCAGGTCAGTTACATTTCATTTTGTAATCTACGAAAATCATCATCATCATCATTTCAGCCGTAGGACGTCCACTGCTGAACATAGGCCTCCCCAATGATTTCCATGTTGATCTATTGATAGCGGCCTGCGTCCAGCGCCTTCCTGCTTGCCACCTTTATGATGTCGTCGGTCCACCTTGTTGGTGGACGTCCCACGCTGCGTTTTCCGGTACGTGGCCTCCACTCCAGAAGTCCAGAACCTTGCTGCCCCATCGGCCGTCAATTCTGCGTACTATGTGCCCTGCCCATTGCCACTTCAGCTTGCTAATCCGTCGGGCTATGTCAGCGACTTTAGTTCGTTTACGGATATCCTCATTTCTGATTCGATCAAAGAAACACCGAGCATAGCCCTCTCCATAGCACGCTGTGTAACTTGGAGCTTTTGTATAAGGCCTATAAGTCATCACTGGTAATACACATTGGTAATAGACTTTCGTCTTCAGGCACTGAGGTATTTTGGACGAAAAGATGTTGCATAGTTTCCTGAACGCCGCCCAGCCGTGTTGAAATCTACGAAAATAATTTCTAATATTCTTTAATTATAAATTCGTCCCCTTTTTAGGTGGAAATGGACCAGCTACCTTCCCTTCATGCCCACATACGAGGCGGGCAAGTTCACAGCGCTGTTTAAGAAGAAGGAGAGGTGATGCTTGAGAGCATTCAGCAGTTCAGACTCGTAATTCTTGCTGCCAAGCTGGAACAATCAGTGATAAATTGATAATATTAGAAAATAAAGAAAAAAAATTCTTACTTGTTTTACTTACGAAATTAAAAAAAAACATGTCCAATTAAAACTGTAATTTTTACACGATTTGATTTCGGGTCACATTTTAGATTAGGCACCCTTTTACTTTATAATCTAGTAGCACATTCAACAGGTACAACATCAATCATCAATTAATCTTCAAAAGACCAACGACTACCCGCCAAAAGCTATGCAAAATGTCAGCGAACAAGGATTTCCGGGTTCACAAATTGATTCGGTAACAAAAAGTGGGCACTATGATAACGCGTGACGTTATATGGGACCGTTCGTAAAAGTGCCACAGTGGGGAAAGTTATCAGAAGGATTGATTAAAGGAGAAAGAAAAATAAATACTAAACTAGAATACAACATAGGTAGGTACCGATACTTTTAAGGGTCAAATGGAGGCTAATAATTTGGTAAAAAAGATTAAAAAATCGGCCATTCATAAACTGATGAAAACTATCTATGAAAACACTTGTCCGTCGACTCGGTTGTCCATTAATCGATTTCAAACTCCTCACTCTTTCCTTATTCAAAAATAGCTTTTTAACTGTGGATGTTGTATAGCCAACCGCATATCGAGATGAAAACTGTAGCATCTTATAGGTTTTATTTTACAAAAATGTATGGTCTCTAATGTACTATCGGCTGTACTTACTGTACGCACGGCACACTATGACCTATCCACGTCCCCGGGGACCTGTTCAAGCGAGATAGGTGGAATGGATGTCGTACGAGGAAGTAAGGAGATTAGGGTACTACGTGGTATTCTGGAGTACCTACCTACTACTTACTACTGAAAGTTATTTCAAACGCCGTTCCCCTTTTATGCCCTTTCAGAAGGTAAGTCTTAGTTTATGTCTTTATATTAATTTGGTTAATGTGAAATTGTTATTATGTCTGTCCATTTTAGATTGAAAACAGGAGGTTAGATGATATGTTATGAAATTCCAATTTAACAGTCTTATAAATAACCATAAAAGTTAAGGCTTAAGCGTAACTACCTGTCTCTTTAAGAAGAGACACTGGATCCTTCTATAGACACATTTTTGAGGTAAAAAAACCTTTCCTTTAATGAAATGAAGTTTCTAGGCTAGACTAGGCTTTCAAATGGTACCAATATTGGTGGGAATTGGGGATGCATACGTTTGAAAGTGCTTGTCGTAGGAGGTGCGATTTATTTGACGCCAAGTGTAGTTAGGTACATTTATTAAAGCAATTTTGGTAAAACAAGTTCCAACTTTTGGAATTGTCTTGTCATCTCCTCCCGGTCTAGGTCTCATAAATCCATGTCTAGACTAGATGATATCCAAAATGCATTAATACAAAATGTTCTGCGGCATAACGTATTCTCCCAAACAAACGAAACGAAGTCATTAATATGGAATGGATAATGTCTTGACTAAATAGAATTTTATATTATTTGGCTTATGTCATTTTATGTTTAAACTAGGCATTTCCCGTGGCTTTGCTTGCACATTTTAATTTGTAACTTGTAGAGCTGTTTGTCGAGCGGTTTTCATTTTTTCAAAATAGAGTAAATAACGTTATTTCTATTTAAATTCCAAATAAGTATATTTATAATTTAGTTCCAATAGTACGAGTACAAGAATATGAGGTTGTAGGAGATTTGGGATAGGATTGGGATGGGATACCTTCGATTTCTTTCACTTCACAAATACACTTGAATTTTTATGGGTTGGTTTTAGGTGATATTTGAGTTGGTTTATTTAGAGTATTTATTTCGTATATTAACGCCCAGATAGGTAGGCGATGCGGCGCGTTGCAATGCGAGAGCGAGACTGAAGGTGGAAGGGAGAGGAAGGGAAAGGACTGTCAGAGTGAGTGATAGAGAATAGTGTGACATGAGTTTGAATTGAGGTTTTAATACTGGCGCGTACAAATACTGTTACATAAGTAACATAAACAATGAGAATTGAGAAAAAATGCGGCGCCATTAGTTTTTTTTTGCAAAAACCCCTCGTCCTTCACCAAGATCCTAAGGTTGCGTCGGGACCTAAATCGCTAAACCAGCACCAGATAACTTGAGCTGTAGCTTATAAAGTCATACGATAGAGAGTAAAACCCATACGACATAAACGTGATTTTTACCTTTACTTAATTTAAAATCAAGTAAGTATGACATAAAATCATATTGCAGAGAAAATGAGCCAAGACGTTTGAAGCTATTTTTAGGTGCACTCAGGGAAGATTGGGCATTACCATTTTTTGATGCGATATCGTCCTTTAGGTATTGAAGAAATTGTGTCATTGAACTAATAAATTCAATTTAGGATATGATGAACATGTCAAGTTCTTTGAGATTGGATAACTCGGTTAATTTTGTGCGGCGAGGGGTCTTTTTATTTTACTTTTCATGCTACTGTCGTCTCGATTACGCGGTCCTAATTTATATGTGACTGGAATAATTACATTTAGGAATACTTTAATCGGCTGCCTTGTTGTTTCTTTACACGTGCAAACAATAACAAGAATATATTACAGTGTCGAGGACATCAGACGCGGTGCAATCTCGTCAGTAAACAGGGCATTGCAGAACTCCAGCGTGTGGCACGTGGCAGTAGTGATGGGTAAAAAGTAGTTCGGCCAGAGCCGAAGACGAATGTGTAAGGGCCAGCGTTGCCAGACGTCCCGATTTTGGCGGGACGTCCCGATTTTTTAATCAAATTTAAATGTCCCGCGCGGGAGTGGCTCGGTCCCGCTTTTCGGAGAGAGACACTCACTTCACCAGACTATTGTTTGAAACGCCATATTATTCTAAAGAATAAAACTTTTTAATTTTTTTTCTTTTTTTATTCTAAAGATGAATTTAACGATAGAGTAAATCTGATTTAAAACATTATTTTTTTGTTAAAATACATTTTTTATGGCTAATCTATTGTCACGTAAACGTAATTTTAAGTCAAATAAAAAGATAAATATTTGAAAACCTTTGATTATATACGTTTTTTTTACTATGTCCCGCTTCTGACGGAAGAATCCCGCTATTTTTACTCAAAAAGTACCAAAGTCCCGACTTGGCGAAAAAAAAAAACTGGCAACGCTGGTAAGGGCACAAGTTCTGATACGGTGCCAACTGGAAAGTAAACACGGTGTCCCTGTTGCCCTTCAGGTTTTTGATGGCACGTACACGCAGCAGTAACTAGGATTAGGTACGGTACATGTTAAAAAATAGGCGGCCAAATACAAATCCCCAAGATGTCAATGTCACTGCTTCTATGGTTCATTCTTCTTGTTTATTGCCGCCTCATACCATCAAAGTATTTGACAGACAAGCTTGGAAAACACGTTCAGAATAATTAATAGGTGTAGTAGTTTACCTATAGTATTTTAACTGTATTGTATCTGTGATGAATTTAAGATATAGGAACGTGTGAAACAGAAAAAATATCAATAATGTAATCTAAATAAAGAATGAAGTCCTACTTATGATTACTGAGTGTTACATCATCTGCAGGACTGGTGATCCAGCTACATAATCTAAAAAAACGTTCGGCATCGGCCCTCCACCAAGATCCAAGACCCATCACTGAAAATTGCCGCCTTTCGTTCGATCTGTCCTCCCAGGACAAACTTTACCGCGGGAATAAATATAAAACAAATCTCATCGGGGAACTTGGGTTCTAAATAAATTCTTTCGGAATAGAATGCAACGCCAACTTTATAAGTTATTCGATAGCTTATATCCTAGTCTGGCCACGACAAAATGTACTACCCAAAGTTTTCTTTTTACTTACTAATTTAAGTATGTACTATATTTCAAGTTTGGATAAGTTTTCTTGTCAAGTTTTCTACACAAAATTTTGGCGCTAAAATAGTGGTTTAATTTTATTTTTTCACTTTTTTTTATTAATATTTCCAGGACACTGTAAAGAAAGAAAGAAAGAAAGAAAAAAAAACATTTATTTGGTACTGTACAATCATTATCATCATCACTTCAGCCACAGAACGTCCACTGCTGAGCATAGGCCTCCCCCAATAACTTCCAGCACTTTTGGTAGCGGCTTGCATCCAGCGTAGAGGTGGGCGCCGATATACATTTGGCCGGCGGCGGCGCGCCGACTTTTTGACCTCGGCGGCGGCGGCGTCGGCGGCGTGACCTTGTTTGACCTTTGTTCATTGGGTTTTTTTTTAATCTGCTTTTATAANCTCATGCGTATCGTAATAATGAGCATAACGTTATCTCCTAATGATAAGTCTTTGTAGTCACCGAATGAAGTTAAATGTTGATCACACTTGAAGTTAAAAACCCACTTTCGTAACGGAAAGCAACCTGATTTTAAAACGTCCNAAAAAAAAGTTCTTCTGCGTTCGAAACACAAATAAGTACAGTATAGGAGAGGAATAAATTGCAAATAGTTGGTACAGTATCAGTATCGGCGCGCCGGCAGCTGGTCGTCGGCGGCGGCGGCGTGAAAAAATTCGCGGCGGCGGCGGCGCGCCGGCGTGGCGCCCACCTCTAATCCAGCGCCTTCCTGCTGTCTTTATCAGATCGTCGGTCCAGTTTGTGGGTGTGTGTTTATACAAATGAATTAATAAGGAAAACAATTTGAATGACATCTAGGTATACATAATTGGACCAATTAACCTAAAATCTTCATTACAAAGGGTGACCTCATTGCAAATACAATGGATCAACGACTCCATCTGTTAATACGTTTGTTGATTTGTTCCACAATGAGCGACAATTTACATTTCAGTGGAAAATGCAGTGATTTCAAGGGTCGCTTTGTATTCCGCGGCGGTAGACAGAAACAGAGTAAACGGCGGATCCAAGGAATCTTGCGATGGGGTACCGCTGTGAAGGGTTGAGCGTGGAGCTGAATAATATACGAGTTCTGCGTATTCAAATTTGTTTTCAGGTGTAAATTACATAATATTTTTAAACAGCTTTATTTCTAAGCTGGTGTCATTTAAAAGTGAAACTTAAACTAGCTGTTCTTATTCCACATCATGCTGATATAGAAAACTTAGCGCAAAACTCAATATGACTGAAATAATTCGGATTTCATTTTACTTTCTATCTGGCTGAATTCACAATTACCTATTCAGATTATTTGTACCTACTTATTTTAAAACTAGAACCTGGATGATTAAGATTTGAGTTATTCCATAAGAAAAACGTATAGAAGACGTAACGTATTCAACTTGGTGTACTTATTGACGATAACCAAATGAAACTTTATTACGTGCGTCATAATGTAGCACCAATAAGAATAAACGTCAAGAATTTTGTTTAAAAAAGAAGTCACATGTCCCACAAGGATTGGCGACAGGTGAGCTAATTACCGTTTCGGCAGCCTTTATCCCTGTCAATCAAGAATTTATGAATAAAACACATTTTGCTGTTCTCTTCTTTCCTACTTTGACTATACAAATAAAGCAATTAAATATTTTCATATTGCTTCATTCAATGAAACACACCCACGCAGCTCTTTCATCGAATTCTGAGAAGTCACATGACTAAGCGAAGGTAATCTAACACATTTTTAAGGGTAGAGCTTTTCGTCACTCGCTTAACATTATCAAAACCTATTCAATTACATGAAATTAATTAATTGGTATCCTAATTTCGATTCAGTTATCGCTATCCGAGGTGTTAAGTTACAAAATAGAATAGATGAATGCGACTCTGCCATAGGTACCTAAATAGTACTAAAAACATTATCTACCAGCCTGTTTCTTTGATGAGATATAATATTAATTATGTTCTGTGATGATATTCCTTTTTACCCGCTAAAAGCTGCCCAGTCTCCACTATCCAGTTATAGTAGCGATCGCTTCACGAAGCCACACAAAGCAAGTTAATAATATTGTGTAAAAAATCTAGCGAAGCGATTACAGAATTTCATATGTTGCAGGAATGTTATTTTGTCTTGAAGGAAAACTTGTATCTGTCACGCGAATGTTTCCTTGTTGTCTACGGAAGTTTTGTCCCAGCCCAGACAAAAGACCCTAGGCTCCTTGGTGTTCCAGGCGTCCCGTTTAGCCCTGGAGGTGTCCCAGCGGGTCCTGCGCGGGTCCCGTCCCAGGCTAGGCGGTGCGCACGCAAGCTAACCTGTTGTGCAGGACTATCGACCGCCCGGGTCGGCGCGGGGTTGCCAGCTGTATGCAGCTCCAAAGGATACGGGAAATTAGTTTTGTTGGAGGATTTATTGGCTGCAACAGCCTAAGTATAAAAATTCAAAAACCCAAAACGCTACTTATTTTGTAAGTAGTAATGTAAAGTTAATTGTGCATCAAAGGAGTCTTACCTTAACATGAGCTAAAGACGCAATGCTGAACTTCAGCTTCAGCAAAATATTTTAGACCCTCAACCTACTTTCAGCAGCTGAAGGTAGATTGAGGGTCTGAAATATTTTAAGCTTTGCCGTAAAAATATTATCAAAATATAAAATATCTATAAAATGAAATGTCTACTACTAGTGATAGCACTATTTCCAAACTTCACCCCAAATTGCGCCATATCCAAGTCACGTTCCCTCCACCCCGTGAATGATCCCGGTGGTAAGCCCGGCCGAGGCTGGCAACACCTTAGCTCGGGCGCGGCAGTCGCGCTCTAGCCGCCCTGGAGCCCGCGCGTGTTGTGTGTGTGTGCGAAATGTTGCCGGCAACAAGCTGGCCGCAGTGAGACAACAGCTTCAGGTATGAGAGAAAAAATATTCTTTTGAATTTTAAATTTCGAATTGTAATTTCTTTTGTTTTGTATTTTTTAATTCAATAGTAACAAGCGATTTTCGTTTCCTTTTGTGCTGTTATTTTGCAAAAAGGTTGAGTGTGATTTGAATTTGGAATGCATGTTATTTAGATGCGCTTTGTTTTATGTGATTTTATAACAACAAAAATGTTTTATTTCTCGATTTATAAACGAAGTTTCATCATTTTATTTATAAAACGGCCATATTTTTATAAATGCTACAGTTAGGCGAGTTCGCTAAAATCATGAAATATCGTAATTATGTTCTGTAACATTTAGTTTAAGTTACATAAACTGAGATTTGCGTATTCGGCATCAATCTCACGAATTTAGAACTACCGTCGTGTTTTCAGTATTTCCAACACTAAAACAAAATACCGATCAATGTTTGTTATTGCGCAGAACGCCCGAAACTTGCGGCAGTTTTGTTTTTATTGAATTAATCTCTTTAATAATTGGTTTAGAGGCGTTTTGTAACGCATTTATTGGCTTCTAATTGATTAGTCTGTGATCGGATTAAATGTTTGGCCATTTCTTTCTATGATTTAGTTACGTATTGCATCATGAAAATTGAAAGGTCATAGGTAAGTAGATATTTTTTAATGTCAATAAATAACAATGATGGTTAAAATGGAAGGTTTTCAACAAATAAATTCGGGTTTGGCTTGCGAAAGGTCAAGGGTCACGCCATTTTGCATTGTTTGTTTTCGTTAGCGAGTTCGGGAAGGCTTTTGTTTGGAACCGAATTTAATCGATAATAGGAGATTATAAAGAAGATAAAATATATCATACAACGTCCGATAGTAGGTATGTATAATTGTTATAATTAGGTAGTTTTTAAAAATAATTTGGTATTGTGATTGGGGCGATTTAACTTTCCTTCCGAAACATATTCCTCTTTTTTGTTCAACAAAAACCGATTGTTTTTTAACTGACAATGCACAGTGTAGACACACCTCCCTCCGACCTCCTTTATTGATGTCGTTAAGGGTTGAAATACGTAGTAAACCGTCGAGATTTGCGACGCAAATAAACAAAGGGCCTACCTACCTACTAATCGGGGTAAATGCAATTCTTTGTGTTATGGTAACAGGCTGGGTTGTACCATCTTCTTTTACTTTAACAAACGTCAAAAGTCTGTCAAACTCCATACAAAAAACACCGGTTATGGTTATAGATGGTTAAAATAAGATGGTGCCTTAAGGCAATAAGTGAGAATGACAACAGTCGTTATCACGCTTTGTTTAGGTTTGTTTAACGTATCATGGAGATGAAAGTATTTGAAATAGAACTTTTATATGATTCTGTCTACTTACTCTTATTACTGGTTAGGTGGGTTTTACAATTAGTAGAGTCATTCGGGTCAAGAGCACGCACTTTTTTTTTGATGGCCTCCCAGACCTATAAAGAATTGTATAATTGGCATGTTATGATATTAAATCTGTAGAATATTTAATAAATTTTCACTATTTAAGAAAAAAATTCATCCAGATTAATTAGTTTTAGCCCTACATAGGCTTAACTGAAAACTTTTCCAATGCGTACTCTTGACCCGATGTGTGGGTAAAATTACGCAAGTCTTAGGGTAAAGTTACGCACGCGGGGTAAACGTACGCATTCAGATTTCTAGGAGAATACAATTAAGATTGGCAATAATCAATATTTATTTAATCTTGTAAATAACATTTTAAGAACTTTAACATTAAAAAAATTAGAACTCTTTGTATTATACAGGNGAAAGCAAAAGACTGGCAAAGTAGATTAGGTACAAGTGTGCGTTACGATAATTGGAATTACAAAACTTGTACTCAAAATCGTGATAACGTGTAAAACAATATCGATTGTCTATGTTATTAACTACTGTTCCTTTTCGTTTTCTAATTTGTTAAGAATGTATCGTATATTATTTTGCCATAGTTTTTTTAATGGCTTGAAATTTATTGAAATCCAATTTAGTAACCATGTGGTACAAATTATCGAACCGGTTGGCTAAATTGGACCGAAGCTCTGAACTCGTACTTTGTTGATTTGTGCTAAATATACAACAATCATGTTAATTAATACTTATGAAATAGTAAGTTGAATAATGTATCTTTTATTATATACCATGGACATTAGCAAAAACAAAAGAAAACTATGTGTAAAATGGGATTGAAAAAAACTGGTCCAAATTAGCGGACTCTCCCTTATCAGAATATCTTAAGCTTTCTGATTAAGTACTTTTGTCAAACTAAACTTATATGTAGGCCAATTAGGTAAGTACTCTTGGTGATAATTTAGTAAGCCCTGGGACCTTGGATTTACTCTGAGTTATCTAACAAATATCCACCATCATATCAAGCTAATACACTACTAATCCAAATACAATCCCATATCACAGGGGGTCCACTTCAGAAGGCCATAGATATGGCGAGATAGTCACTAAAAGGGGATTATAGTATCTGAAATAGGAGGTTTTACGAGTATAGTTTGTTATAAAAAGAGAGAGTAGGTAGGTAGGTATAAGAACATCAGAGGAGTGCGGCATGATTACACAGAACCGACCTGGTAAACAAAGTTTTGCTGATAGAACTGTAAGTAAATTGTAAACTGTGCCTGCTATTGTGTATTTGCTGAATAAAACTGGGAAGCTTTAATTATTGCGAGCTAATTAGCGTTTGGGTAACATTATTATGGTTTGGTTTGGTATTCTGTGAATGAGAATCGAATCATACAATGTTAATTTGACCCACATTCTAAGGTAAATTGAGCTGATATTTTGAAAAAGATTGAAGTCTAATAAGATAGCGTCTAGTTGTTGGACAACAATTCGCTTTTTCATAAATTATTTCATTGATTTGGGTAGTGAACATTTCATATCTACATGATCGAATGATTTTACTAACGTTAGAAACTTGGTGATTTTTTAAAAATATTGTAGGTGCTAGGTGTCGATATGATAGATTCTTCAGTATCTTCTGAAATATTGCGTTTCAGGTGCTAGTTTAGTTCTATCTGACTCATAACTTGTCCACTCATGTCGGTAGTCAGATATCAGAACATGTCCGGTTTCACGCAATGATGACCTGATAGTAATCTATACGGATACGGATATTGGAAAACGATTACTTTGACGGTGAACTAGATAAGTAGACTAATATTTACAAATAAAAATATGTCCAAACAACGCGACATGGTGTCCAGAATGCTGGCTGCATTTCTATTTCATACTTTGAGGGTCATATTTTACTTGTTAGGTTTCAGCAAAAGATACCTACCATTTTTTAGTTAGAACTGATTTATTTTATGTAAAGTTAGTGTAATAACAAAAAATTTTGTTGATGCCAATGAATGAATAAATAACTAAGAAAATACACTCTGAAAATTAGTATTACTATTTCAACATAATTTGTAAACAAAAATTAATCAAACATAAAATTAATTATTTGGATAAAACATGAATAAAAAGTTCGTTAATAAGACTAAGTTTCCGATCTCCTAATTGATAGATTATAAAGATTTTCTTCTCCATTGTTTACATTGAAACAGTTCGAGCAGTCAAAGGGATGAAACTAGAGGGTTAGACGTATAATACTTTGTTCTCCGTTCCTCTTTTGGGCAATTTTCTCTGTTCGATGTACTCAAAGCTCTTCCCATGAATAATCTAGCTTTATCTATGGTTGCCCGTAGTCTATGCCCTTTGCAAAGGTCGGCGGGAGGCGACATCTTTGTTGTGAATATTGATTGATGCGTTTACTGGAGATAGTTTTTGTCTTGTTTATTTTGAATGTAGGATTCTTACAATAAAATGAAGCTGACGTTTACAATGAATAATATATCCATGATGTAGGTTAGGTAGGTTCTTGTTTTTAACATGCAATGTATTGGCTTATGATGTTTTGAAACATCTAAAGCGAATTATTTTCTTCTCTGCGTCCTTCACGGGATTCGAATCCGCATTCTCGTGTATTCTAGTACCTATTGTATTCCGATTCGCGAATTAACAAGTCAGAGAGCTGTCTATTATTTACCAATGACGTGTGTACAATGATTTGAGTGACCTTTTTGTCTAATTCAATCATAAAAACTTCTAGTACTTTGACATCAAAAAAAGCCGTTAAGATCGGTGTCAATCTACCCGACTCCTGTTTGTGTACAAAAGCCCACCGCTGGGCAAAGACCGCGTCCAACTCGATCAGTTCGTGACGCATGAACTATTTTGGCGGACTGTTTAAACGATCAGGAATAGAAACATTATAAACATTGAAGTACTAAACGGGCGGTAGACGTGAAGACATACTTTTATTACGCCGAATGACACACATACAGACAGTTTTCAACTAACATCAAAGATACGTAAACAACGGTTTGAAATCGCGTTTGCTTTTTGTAGCAATATGCAGTGGTTTTTATGAAATGAATACTTTGTTTCGTTTCGATCAAATAACACTTATGAACGTTAATTTCGTGTTCACAGTTAATCTATAGGTTTTGTATTGTACCAAACAACCTTGTAGCAAGGTTCTGAAGTGGAGGCCTTGTATCGGAAAGCGCAGCGTAGGACGTCCACTCACAAGGTGGACCGACGACCTCATAAAGAAGCAGGCCGCAACCAACCGGCCATTGTGGAAATCATTGGGGGAGGCCTATGTTCAGCAGTGGACGTCCTATGGCTGAAATGATGATGATGATGATGATGATGAAACAACCTTTTCATAATTTATAAGCCCATAAGGAGTTCTTTGCATGTCTTCTTGTCTTTTGGGTCCTAAAAGTAGGTACTATCTTTACTTATAACACTATGTTTTCTACCTACAATAAAATACAATTATATTGTGACAAAATAAATCAAATTAATCGCGCCACTTCTAATAACAATAAAATAAATACCCAAGCTGACCCAAGCTCGTTCAAGTCGGCTACGGCGTAGTCGGCCGCTACGATGCGCGCCGCGCGTAGTCTCCGTACCCCTGTCGCGTAGTTGTTTCCGTAGCGTAGTGACCTACGGCGTAGCGCGTAGCAGGATTACTTAACTCAGGGTTTCCCAATTTTTTTTTGCTAAGGAACCCTAATTGATTATACTTTTCCTAGTGGAACCCCTGTCCTACTCCGCCCGCACGCCCTGCCCCTCCCTTTGTTCGTAAACAAGTCGGTGCGAGCGAACAACGTCGGTCACGAAACGTGGGATAATATTTTTTACGGAACCCTTGCGGCCTTTCCACGGAACCCCAGGGTTCCGCGGACCACCTTTCAGGAACCGCTGACTTAGCTAAATGTAGTGGTAAATTACTTATTTTAATTTGATAGATTAAAAACTATTATTTAATGTGTACAATAAAGAGGTTAATAAGTAAGTAACTTTGTTAAGATAAGCATTGATATTGTAATTTATTTATTTTTCTTTATTTACAGGTAAGAACGAGATTGATCTTCACTTTGCTAACCAGTACGTACGTTTAACAAAAACTGTTCTATTTAATCACATTCCTGACCTCTACCAATAGGTAGGTAATAATAACATTTGTGATCGATTTTGATTCGCTTTTCGAATCGAAAAGAAATGTTATTCATACAGGAACATATTTTTAGTCTGAACTTTCTAGTCTGAATTGACTTTCAATTTTAACAGCGACCTTTTCCACATAGTAACCTAAATTCAATTCAAATAACAACCTTTCTGTCGTATAAATAACTCGTCCAATTACCGCGTTTCGTCACCGTACCCCAAAAAAATATTAATTCCAGTAATTGCTCAGTATTTCTAAATGGCCGTAATGAACCTGAAAATACGCCATACCTCCAGCCGGGGCAAATATTAAATTCCATAAACAACCGCTACAGCCTACCATAAACAAATGTAGGGTATTATGAAAAGCGTTAACTCGGCTTCTCAAATTAGATTCGGCGGAGTCAAGCAATGAGGCTTTGGGGCTGTGCCCTGAATATTGATGCAGGTGGAACAGGGGTGACAAATAGAGGTCTTCGTAATTATGATTTATGTAAATTAATTGGTTCGAGCCTAGATTAGCTGATAAACAAATATTGAAGTCGGGCAAAAAATATAAGAGATTTTTTTAAAGATTTTCTAAAACTATATGAGGGATTTGTTAGGCATAACAAGCCCAGTATGTTTTAACGTGTTAGCGACGTTGATTTATTACTGAAACATCACTGAACAGTTTAGGAGACAGTTGGTCTAGAATTTAGGTTTTCTTTATATTGGTTATGTGCTAGATTATATTCTGAAAGACTCATCGCTATATTAAACTATACTGAGTTTTATCCAACTACGTGCTTTACCCATCAACGTGGAAAGCATTAAGCATTAGGGGAGGCCTATGTTCAGCAGTGGACGTCCTATGGCTGACATGATGATGATTATGACGTGCTTTACCCTATTCTTTAGTATAAACTTAAACGAATTTTTGAATATCCTTGAAAGACTTCTTTCAGTTTTCTCTTTGTTCTCACCCCTTATTAATAGGTAAATAACTAAATAGAGTCCTTGAGACAGCCCTTAAGTAGTATTTGTAACTCATGTGGTGTCCCATCCAAGATATTGGAGTCACGACTTGTAATTTGGGATTACTCGCATTATCTACACAAAAAACGTCTTATTGATTATACAGAATGGAATTGGATTGTCTGAGCTTTGATGCTTTAGTCAAACTTGATAGGTAAACCAAATTATTATTCCTATTCCGTCCCTCCAAAATGTTATTACTATACTCTTGCTTGTAGCATTCGTATTAGACAGGCAGGTTTTATAAGGTACCAAAATATACATAGTATGTAGATAGCCTTATTCAAATTCTGAATTTGTTTTTTTTTCAGGGCACTTATATTATACTAGCGGCCTCCCGCGACTTCGTACGCGTGGATCCCGTTTTACCCCCTTCATCTATCTTACGCGGTTTTGATTTTTTCATACAAATGTTTTATGTGGGAATTTCGGGATATCCTTTCTTAGTGCACCTCTACGGTACTGTAAGCTTTATGGAACTATTTTCCGCGTGTGTATGTGCTCTTCTAATTCTATTGTGCCTTCTGAACTATATACATTGTGCTGAGAACATTGTGGATGTACAATATAGCATTTAAACCGTGAGTTGCATTTATTTACGAGCATCACCTATCTCATCACACCTAAAGTACCTAAGCTACGTCCCTTCCAAATTTCAAGTGCCTACGTTTAGCCGTTTAGGCTGTGCGTTGATATGTCAGTCAGTCAGTTTCTCGTTTTATATATTTAGACAACTAGCTTTTGCCCGCGGCTTCACCCGCGTGAAATTTAGTTTGTTAAATCGTCATAAATTATAGCCTATATGTATATTATTCTGGGTTATAAACAATAATACTGTAAGGTTTCATTAAAATCCGTTTAGTAGTTTTTGCGTGAAATAGTAACAAACATGTTGACATCAATACAAACTTTCGCATTTATAATATTAGTAGGATATACATTATACATACATGTCATATTAAGCTTGCTATTACTATTTTACGGTTAACTGTATTAGGAGTCAAGATAGACTTGATAAGAAAAGAAACAAGGAGGATGCGCAAAAGCCAACCTTTGCCCAATAAAGCCAAAGCCAACCTTTGCCCAATAAAGCCAAAACCAACCTTTGCCCAATAAAGCCAAAGCCAACCTTTGCCCAGTAAAAAATAAAATGAGAGAAAAATTAACAAGACCATGGATTTTATAGTAGCTTTATTCTTCCGACTATGACGTCAGTTAACTAATATATGCGCGCCGTCGCCTGCGATTTACAACTTAGCGACGACCCATTAAAGATGACAACTTGGAACTTTTCCATAACGAATAGACATTTTTCCTTTCCAATTTGCCCGGAAAATTATTCCATACTTGCCCCGTATAATGGCTGTTTAATGGGCGACCATGACTCGTGGCAGGGACTCACTAATAATTTCTTAAGCCTGATTATTTAAATAATAGATGATGATCGCTAACTTTTCAAGTTAGGTAGGTACCTAAATTAACACCGACGTTTTGACTTCTACCTATTCCAAAGTTAGCCACGAAGTCGTTTTACTTTATGTAGGTGTTTCTCAGGTTGGTTAGATTTGAAATTATGTAGTAAGACTTAGTCCACCCACACGGTGGACCAACGACATCATAAAGGCAGCAGGGAAGCGCTGGACGCAGGCCGCTACCAACCGGGCAACATGGAAAGCATTAGGGGAGGCCTATGTTCAGCAGTGGACCTGCTATGGCTGAAATGATGATGAAGACTTGGTGCTCCAAAAGGTCTCGTTAAATCTTTTCCTTTCTGCGTTAACACAAGAAAATAAGAAGAATGCTAGATATTATCTTTAATCCAGCGTATTTTCTCGATAAATAAATAGAGGTGGGAAAAATTTAATCTAAACGAAGCCTCTCCAAACTCCTTTTTTGTTTAAGGGGATTTTTTATTCGGGTACGCAACGCAAACGAGTGTAAGATATTTATAAACTTAACAAGAGTGTATAACATTATGCATTACCCCTTCATCCTTAAATTATACAAAAGCCTTCGTCACTCGCCTTTATCTTGCCAAACATTTAGCAATTCCATAAAAATACAACTCGCCTTAGGCTTGCGCATTTCCATTTACTCACATAATATTATTGCATAACGATATTTTTGTTCGTTAGCATTTAAGCGGCCATTTTTCTTTTTCCTTTACATCGTCATTCGTTTTCAAGAATATTAAATTCCTAATTGAAATTGTAATTTTCCTCAAACGGTTTCTGAGTTACTAAACGAGGGTTTATTTATTCGTTAACGCTTTAATACTTACTTGGTTAATGAAATTTACATCAAGCAATCACAGTTACGGTTCTTTATCGAGCTATTAAGTTCGCCATTAATTTTAATAATTGGGCGTACGAGTAATAATGCTTTTAAAATTGTTTTTCTAAGTAATTAGTAGTAATTTCTATTTATATATGTGATTCTACTGGTAAGTAATCCTGCATCTATAAAAGAGGAAGGTCACTGACTGACTGACACACTCACTCATCACACAATCCCAGAAACTACATGTGCTAGGAGTCTCAAATTTTGCATGGGGGTTCCTTTTAGAAATTAGGTGTTCACTAAGACAGGATTTTGCAAAATTCAATCGGTAAAACGGGATCCACGCGTACGAAGTCGCGGGCGGCCACTAGTAATTTATATTTGTATTTGTTATTCGGGACGAAAGTAAAAAGGATGTCCTTCATTTGGCCGTTTTAAAAACAAAAGCTTTTAATTTTGTACTACTTGCGTGGGCTGCAAGAACCTTGGCGTGGATTAAAATTGAAGGCATCCTTGAACCAATGCACCCTCCTGCATTATGCATTGCCCATCGAGCCACTGATAACACCTTATCACAAGGTGATCCAACCAACAACAGCTTTTATTACTGGGAATTTTACTCAATGTTAACAGCTTAGGTACACTTAAGAACAAATGGAGGCGGTCAAAATCTAAGTTAACGTGATCATGACCAGGTCACTAAAGTCTCCGCTGCAGGCTTACAATCCTCACCTTTTCTTAGAGGCAAAGACCTACACTCCATACAACAGCTGTTTGTAATAAAAATAATGTAATCTTGTGCTCTTGGCTGTACTACAAAACGAAAAATATCACTACATAGCATAAAACAAAGTAGTCTGTCCCTATGTATGCTTAGATCTTTAAAACTACGCAATGGATTTTGATGCGTTTTTTTAATAGATAGAGTGACCCAGAGGAAGGTTTATTATACTTAGCACCCATGCAAAGCCGGGGCGGGTCACTAGTTAAATTCATCATCATCATTTCAGCCATAGGACGTCCACTGTTGAACATAGGCCTCCCCCAATGCTTTCCATGTTGATCGATTGGTAGCGGCCTGCGTAACAGCGCTTCCCTGCTACCTACTAGTTAAATTATAAGCTTAATTCATTCTTGACACACACTATCAAGGAGTAGGTAGTCTGAAACTATTATTATAATTTAGGCTCATGAAACTACTGTTAGGATTTACGGTCTACAATAGTAATTATCATAGATAGGCTTATTTATGGGGAAGGATTGTTTACACAATTTGTGCTGTACAAAGGGACGGACGGGATGCGATAGTATTAATTTGATTTAGTTGAGTGGATTTCCGATAGCTATTTCCTATTAATTAATGTAATTAATTGGTTCAATTCACATCAATTAAGCCAAAACAGGCCATTATATCACAACCAAATATAATCTCACATATTTAATTTATGATTATGACAATACTACAGGCAAAAAATACTTAGGCTGAGTTACACCACCTTAAAAATAAGTTAAGCTATTGTTATTGTTACGGTTAAAAAACCGTAACAATAACAATAGCCGGTGTTTTTGGTATACGACAGACAGACAGACTACCTATTGACGTTTGTTAAAGTTGAAGTAAGATGGTGCAACCCAGCCAATGGTGACACGATGTACAGGTGCTCGTGCATATTAATGGAGTATTATATTTTATAGACTGTAAACCCTTGAAAAGGAGGCTGACAATAGAGACTGAGTTTCTCACGCTGCTTCTTCTCAGCACTGGCCCATTTATTGTCCCGAAGCAGTGGTAGGGTTAATACCGGGACGTGTGAAAGTGCTTTTTAAAAGCCTATTTGCTTTTATGAGTTTTTTCGTTCCCACTTTAGCATTCCTGTATATCCAGGATATAACTTAGCTGCCTACAAACCCAGCCAGAAAAGACTGAGCAGTCCCAGGGGATACTAACTGTCTCTAGATCCCGCAACTAATCAAAATACAACATATTATATTCCCTCTATTTCTAAACGAGAGATGAAATAGCAGAAAAGGTTTCTAAGAACGAGATTTGCCCCACGCAACATGATATGAACCTTTATTGTTGTTCATGAACAAGTTATTATTAGTTTTTCAGTGTGGGTTGTAAGCCGGTTGAGCAGTTTAATGATTTGATAAGGCTTTACAGGTAATACTACATAGTAACTAATGTATTACATACTAGCGGCCGCCCGCCACTTCGTACGCGTGAATCCCGTTTTACCCCCTTAGGGGTGGAGTTTCGTAAAATCCTTTCTTAGCGGATGCCTACGTCATAACAACTACCTGCATGCCAAATTTCAGCCTGATCCGTCAAGTGGTTTGGGCTGTGTGTTGATAGATCACTATGTCAGTCAGTCAGTCAGTCAGTCAGTCAGTCAGTCAGTCAGTCAGTCAGTCAGTCAGTCACCTTTGAGTTATACAGGGTGTCCCGTAATGTAACGTCAAGCCGGAACTGGGTGTTGAGGCAAGTTGTGCTGGTTATCAGAAAAATATAAAAAAAAATCTATGTGGCATATTTTAAAAATAATAGGCATTTAAAAAAAATCTAAAAATTCTACTGCAGGTGACGGTCCTTTTGCTCGTGTTGCCACAAATCTTCACTTTTTCCAAATTTTTTTTTTGTTATGTAACCCTGAATAATGCTTCTCTAAATTGTTATCAAAATTACAAAACCAGCTGCNTGCTGTTACCCCGAATGACTCTACCTATGTAATATCATAAGTATTGTTAATTATGAAAAATCTAAAACGTTAAAATAACAGTATCGTTGTGGCCAATGAGATGCTGTCATGTCATAGGATCAAACGTCAGAATAGAGGGACGCTCCGCGCGCTTTTGTGCTAAGTGATGAATTGTATCTAAAATAAGGCAATATAATGCGAAAGATGAGTATCCAGTGTTTTATTTATGAGAATAGATCTACTGCCTTCTAATAGTATACATAAAATTACATGTCCTTTAAATCTTGAAATTAGTCAAATTGCTTTAAGTATTTTTCTACGAAATATCAAAGAATANTGGAGTAGAATTTTTAGATTATTTTTAAATGCCTATTATTTTTAAAATATGCCACATAGATTTTTTTTTATATTTTTCTGATAACCAGCACAACTTGCCTCAACACCCAGTTCCGGCTTGACGTTACATTACGGGACACCCTGTATAATTTAGATTAATTCCATCTAGAGGTCCAGCGCCTAACTCAGTTTATACCTAAGGTATGGGACCGGCACGGGAGGGGTGACATTGACATAATTATTATGAAGTGACAACATACAAATCTGTGGGTCTAGACAAAGTGCAAATTATAATCGCAAACCAGTCGCAATGTGGTCGAAAAGCCCCTTTTTTGTATGGAGTTTTGACGGATTCGATTTTCGATTCGATCAAAAAGTGCGTTTTGTCTAGGGGGGCTGAAGCACATTTGAAGACTCAATGACGTTTGACATCCCAAAAACATCCTCCCGTCACGCTCCCGTGCCACTCCCCTCAAGTACTGACTGAGTTTTAGAGCTATAAGCGTATCGTAAAGACTCAGTAGAAATATGTATAATGGCGAAATCACACAATCAGTAGTTAAACAGTACAAAATGGTCATTCGAAAATGCTTTATGGTCCATTAAGGTTAAAGACTCGCCGATAATAACCCACAATCGATTTATAATGATGTCAGCCATTTATTTGGAGAAAGAAAACGAAGGAAAGATAAAATCATTGATTGTTTTGGGACATAAAATAAATACATACACATACTTAATGAGCTACGGAATAGTTAAACATTAAATGATGTAGGAATCCTACTAATATTATACATAATTGCGAAAGTTTGTATGGATGTCTGGATGTTTATTACTCTTTCACGCAAAAACTACTGAACGGATTTTAATGAAACTTTCCAGTATTATTGTTTATAGCCCAGATTAACATATAGGCTATAATTTATGACGATCTGTGACAAACTAAATTTTACGCGGATGAAGCTGCGGGCAAAAGCTAGTAGGTACACAAAAACGAAAATTATGAATCTATTTCAGTATCAATCGATGTTACACTTTGAAACTTGTATTGACATTATTCTCAATATAACTTTCCCACACTACTTTGTCATTCTCAGTATTATTTATTAGTTGTTACAAAAATTATGTTACTTCCTAAAGTTTTAGCTTAGGTATAGGTAAAATTAAAGCTCGATTACATACTCGTACCTTATAAGGCGGGTTTTACTATAATCTATACTAATATTATAAATGCGAAAGTAACTCTGTCTTGCTGTCACGCCTAAACCACCGAACCGATTTTGATGAAATTTGGCATAGATATAGTTTGAGTCCCGGGAAAGGACATAGGATAGTTTTTATCCCGGTTTTTGAAACAGGGACGCGTGCGATAATTTTTTTCTGTGACGGGCGAAGCCGCGGGCGTAAAGCTAGTTATTTATAAACTTTAAAGGTCAGCATTAACCTTTCCCTGTCATGCCAACTAGCCCAGTTTTAATTTCGTCCTAGTCTAATGTCCATCGATTAGTCTGACCTAGTACACAGGTGTATAAATATTCAAAGATTATTTACCAGCAAAGAACAACAGGTTGTATTTGTGTTCTATAAAATTTGCTGCATTTTTACAGTGTGTTATTGTTATATTTTTTCAAAACTAGGTTAATGTTTGTACGATAATTTAAAATGGGATTTGAAAAGCCAACTAACTACGATCCTATTAAGCAGTCTGACGTACGTTTGTTGGTTTTGTGTAATAAACATTAATAAAAGCCTCTAAACTTCTCCCAAACGCTCAATCTATGTAATTGCTCAAAGCTGTGGGTAGTCGTATAATTAATACACAAGAAAATTTCAAATATTGCCAAAAACCATGTAATAATAACTTTGTTTTTCTTTGTTTACTTAGGAAATTGTTTAGTTCATGACTTCCATTCAGAAAATGTTAATAGTTAACCAGCTCCTGTGCCCCAGATAACTGTTGCATTATTGTGGGCGGTTTATTGTCTATAAATATCAGTTTATTTTTACTTTTATCGCTCTATTAATACCGCACCGGTTCATTTTTATTGACCGTAAATCATACCGTCTTTAGGCATTGGGATAGAACAGGATTTCCAGCTTTTGACTAGATTTTGATAGATGTTGCAAATAGAATAGACAAAGTACTTTCTTATTTATAGTTATACAATTTACTTTACCTGGATTCGTTGTAGAAATCCTTGGGAGAAGCCTTTGTTTTTTTTATGCATAACAAGGCAGGTATTTGACCACAATCGCACCTGATGTTAAGTGGGATGCAGTCTAGGATGGTACATATCTGCCCAGTAAGTGCCTATTCACTCTCGCCTCGAAAAGGCCCGGATTATAGTTTTCGGGAAAGACAGCAGCAGGCAACGAATTGCTGTCCCTAGCTGTTTGCATTATAAAAGAGTCATCGAAACGCTTAGTGCGAGCTGGTGGAATGTCAACAATATAGGTATGGTACGCTAACCTGCGTCTGGTTCCCCGATTGTGGACGTCATTTGACTGAAACGAATGAACGATGTACTTTCTCAAACCCGTCAACTAGTTCATTCACTCGTTCACTTCGTTATAATGTACACTTGTATCAAAATACTGGGTCAATTAGATCTGTTTGTTTATTCACCGCATTGAGGCATCTGCCTTCCATTCCCGACTCCCGGCCGAATGTGTGTCAAGTGTGGCGTCCCGACGAATCAGGAAGTAAATACGATCTAAATACGAGTGTATTGATATTATGAATGTAATGTTTGTTTGTTATGCTTTCACGCGTACGCTACTGAACCAATTTTGGTATAGTAGAAATTAATTAAAATTGAGAAACACGGGTCTCAACGCGACATTTTCCTTTTATGAGGAGTATTCACGGCTTGACGTTTTATTTTTAATGGAAAGGAAACGCGGAAGTTTAAAATCTTAATTTAGAGATCAAGCTTGGAAAAGGACAGAGCTTAATGTTGTCTCAAATAAAACTTTAGGTAACAAGGAACCTCTGCATTGATACTTCGCGTTAGAAACTAAATCTTTTTGGAAAGCCCCACGCTACGCTAGCAGTCTCTCTTTATAGAGACCTCTATAATTCAGTATTACTCAAGAGTACGACGAACTGACCAGCCTACTGTCACTTAAAGCCAATTAGATTCAAGTAACTTTGCTCGCTGCTCTTTAAATATATCTAAGTCACGTATCTTCAGTGTTTTAATTTAGCTGAATTTATCAATATACCTAAAGATTAAGCCTGAATCAAACATCAGACATACCTATTACCTTTCCTGTCCAAATTACTACGTAAGATACAGAAAACCATTCCATCTGATAAATCTTAACCTGTCTCTTTTTCCTTCTAACACGAAAACAATATCCCCAACACTCCAAACAGATGGGCAAATAAAAATCATGCATTATTGACAAACTCATTCATCATACGTCGTTCGCAGCGATTGTATGAGCGGATACCGAACGTAGTGATACACATACATCTGCAAACTGGCCCGCTGGGGCCGGGAGAGAACCAAAGGGTCATTAAGTGGTAGGCTGAGTAGAAAATCTCGTTTTGTCGGACTCCTTTCAAGACCAAATATATCTTAATTATCAAAATGGCCGCATTAGTTCCCGTTCTAAGTTTAACAAACACGCAAGGAAGAAGTTTAAAAGTATAATTACTTTGGCAAATATAAACACATCCTAAACATTTTCATGAAAAATATTGCCAAGACGAACCGTCTAGTTCGCACTGTAAAAAAGGTATCGTAAAATGTAACTCCCTAACTTTACACGTCAATAAAATAAATGGTCGTTTAGCTGACGTCACACGGGTGAAAAATGTATTCACTATCATTTTTCTGTTATACACGTATTATACATATTTTATACGTACAATAGCTCTTGTAATTAGGTACGGAACGACCAAGCCACAGGTAAACTAATAATGAGTATCAGGATTATCCGATAATATAATAATGAAGCGATGGCTGGTTCACTCGTCATGTCTGTGAACAGGCGCTGCTTTCGGGGACTGGTCAATCCAAGTTATTCAAATTTATGTATGCGAGTCATTTCTACTAGTATCTTAATATGTAAGTCTAGATATTAGCACGTCACTACCTTGTTTAATATACCACGCAATCTTGTATACCCATTCTTATAAGATACACCATACAAGAATGCATGGTAAATTCAGTGAACTGCTCCTGAATCGAATGTACCTACTACTACTATTTCTATTTATTTATATTAACCGGCAGACAGTGGTGACTGAGTTTGTTGCGGCGCTTCTTCTCAGCACTTGCCAAATGTTGGTCTCGAAGCGCTGGTAGGGTAAAAAGATTATGAGACATGTAGAGGCTCTTTAAGAGCAAAATGACGATTTGTAAGAACTATTTATTAGTCCAAACAAATAAAGAAATTTTGACTTTGACTTTGACTTTGATCCTAAAAATACAGGAAGCCTGGCCACTCCAACCAATTGATACGAGCCTTTGGGCAGCTGCATTAATGGATATTGTTCTCGTAATTCCCGACTCAAAGAGTAACCGATATGGAGTGGATCAATTTTGTATTCGGAAATTGGAACTGGATCTTTCGGTTTCAATTTTCGATTGGATGCAAGCGCGGCTGTTTCAGATTGCGTTCAGTGGTTTTGATTTAAGACGAATGGCTGGAAACGAACTCTCACAGGTTCACTAGGTTTTTTGGGTTATTGTTAATTTCCAAAGTCGATTCGTCATTCTTTTTCAGTTGCATGCGTCATTGAATAAAGTCGTTATAAATATTGGTCACGAGATAAACGATGTGTGTCGAATTCACACAATATGCTTTTTTTTCCCTGTGACGAGTTTGGCAAATCGACATTAACACGTCTTTTTATTTTATTTTGTACTTGCATCGAATAAATACTTTTTCTTTGTTTCTTTCTCTCTTTTTAAACGTTATTATTTCACTCCGTGAAACCATCACGAAATTTTATTTGTTGCGAATTTCATACTCGTATTGTCTATAGGCTGTAGACAATATGTAACATTCGTTATTCGTTAACGATTCTATTTCGTGATAGCTTCGTCCCTAAGTTATACAAAAATCACAAAACCGAAAACTTAATAAGTTACACAGTCTACACTGGATTTTAACACGCTAGCAGATTAGAAATCCTTCGTTGCCTTTATCTATTGTGTCTCTAAGACGGAATTTTCCATCGCCAATTACCCCCCAATCCCCCCCTAACAATCCTCCCGGGGCGAGGCTTCGTTATTGCACTTAGCTGCACCATTTGTGCTGAAAATCGTTTCTATAATGTTTAGCTGAGACTAACGTAGCTTGTGTTATTTAGAATCAGGGCTTCAAGAAGTTGCTAGAGCAGCATACCATGTCAATTAGTAGAATTAGACGAAACATTTATGAATCTGGCGTTCTGGCAGTCAGACCGAGAAAGATCAATGAAATGGGTTGTTTAAAGCTAAAAAAATAAGAAAGTAAAATAGGTACTTGCCACTTAGTGAATCTCGGGAATCGAACCCTCAACCTCTCAGAGTCGATAGAGTCGACTCTAACCACCAATTATCCATTAACAATAAGTAAAAAACTGATTCTCTTGCATCGTTTGTCCGTAGGCAACTTTTGAAATTAAATTAATATTTTCACTAATTAATAATTCCATTTTAATTAATTAAATAAAACACACTTCAGCGCAGCTAATTAACTTAATGATGTGGTTTTGCGAAAGCCAGATATTCGTAATTAAAATCCAGTCTTAATAGAAAAGTTATGATTTAATTTTTAATAACAATCAGTTAAAAGATCCCCTGCATTCGCTTTGATTGGCTCGTCAGTTATCATTGAAAGCTCTCTGTGCTTCGTTTAATTGAACGGGTGAGCTTTTAAAAGCTTTCCAAGCGATACACGTGCATGCACTCGAGCTTTCAGGCTTCCGTCGTCGATCGCCGGCTTCCGCTCGCGAGGCGGATGCGATGGCACGTTTACGAGGATTTTACAGTCTCAGTTCGAATGAAATCAGGGAAATTGTATTACATGATGCAGTATTCACTTTATTCGAAAGTGAAAGTAAAAAGTTGTACTACTCGTACTTGTGTAGTATTAACTTTATCTGAAAGTAAATCTACTTATTCCATATTGAATAACGTTTAAAAAACAATGCTGCTAACAGTAAAGAAAGAATCTATTAAAACGAAAACACTAAATCCCTGATAGTGCATTAAGAACTTATTCGACAGTTAAACTACGCATTTAGTTATATAGGTCAAATCATTAAAAGGTGACCTTAATAGTCGTATCCATAAACCGTACCTGTATTTTGGCGACTAAGTAGTTTATTTCTGATACCTAGCGTCCAAAGATCAATATTTAAATTGACGGCAAGTTATTTGTATGTTGTTTACCAATTTCAGATTTTCATATTCACCACGCAAATTGCATCGTCATGCGCCATTGTTTGTCGCGTGAAGCGCTCTGATTATGCGGCGTTGTTATGCAATCCGTTGCGATGCGACGCGCATACAAATTGAGCGCACGATTCGATTAACTGACAGATTGTTTGTTCCGAATTCGCATTGATGTCTGTTAAAGGTTCCTTTGGGAAATGTTATGTTTATTGGATTCAAGGTAAAGAGTGGTATAAAGTTGCCGCCATAAAATATTGATACTTCGATGCTTTGCATCTCTAAATGGCCTCCTTATGTCGTGTAGAGAAACAGAGAAATATCTTGCTTTGTCATAAAAATGTCATTAAGAGGAAACACTTCAAGCATGCCGGAAAAGCTTTCATAACTTACACACGCGCGCGTTTATTTATATGAATTGTTTCAATTTGTTTTAACTGTATGCTTTTTTATCACCCGACTGTGCCAGAAGGAGTGTTATGTTTTGAACACTATGAACAAAGGCACGTTATTTTATTTAGCATTCATGTATTTAGGCCAATAGACTCATCAAAGATATTTAAAAACGGATTAATAACAACAACTAATTTAACCGAGTAATTAAAGTTTGGTTCGTTTCCGATCTATTTCGATCGCTGAATGGACGCACATCGCGTCAGGAGCGCGGCACGCGGCGTGTAAACATCGTGAATTGATGAATTGTTTTTATGAGACGCGCTCGGACGTCGGATGTAAACACCGCAAATTGGGATGCGTTTATGGATAGAGGGCGCGGCGAGATGCTGACGACGGTAGACTTTCCTATTACGAAGGAAGATTGGGTTTTACCTCTTCTTAGATTTAAATGTGGACTCAACTAGCTCTATACAATGACATATAGTAAACGTCCTGTGTTTTTGATTGTATGAGAGTACAATCGATTGTTACAAAATCGTGAAAATTAATGTGAAATGTCACAGGTTTTAGCTGAATTATACCACCGTCTGAACTTTATGTTCTCTAAAAAAATCTGCGTATTAAAATTCCTATAGGAAGTTGCTATAAAATGACGTTTTTTGGCTTTTCTCGATTGGAATCTAAGCTTTGGAAACCCTACCCATAATAAAAGAAGATGTTTTTAATTATCTGTTCCAAACATATTGTTGGGAACCGATAGGTGGACCAACCTCTTTTATTGTTTAATGCTTTTATACGTTTTTTACTTTTTTTGATACCTTTTGTTTCTAGTTTGGAAGTTTATGTTTTTGATAGCCGTTGTGGGCATATATTGCAGAAATAAACCATTATTTTGAACCGAAGGTATTTTCTGTTTCCGCACGCCCGATCGGCTGTCCGCTACACATATTATTACGTTCCCAAAATTGGAGGCTTCCCATGAAAGTAGTTATCTCGCAGTTATCAAAGTGATCACAGTTGAAGTGCCGATAAACGAACATGAAAATCGCATTACCAGAAACAAGAGGAGTTTACATTAGTTCGGGGGGATGGAGGGAGGGTGGGCGGGGAAACAAACTTATGACATACTCTGAGAAAAGTGTTTGGTTGCTTACACGAAAATAGTGACTTCCAAACCAAGTTTAGCTCACTACAAAATAGCTGGTTTAATTTACACATTTTGTTCCTCATGACGAAAAAAGTTAGTAGTTAGTAATAACCTCCGGAGGAATCTACATACTTAGGCTAGGTGCGTTGCATTTTAACGTTGACAAACGTCAACAATCTGTCAAACTCCATACAAAAACACCGGTTATCGTTAAAGTTACCGTCAAAATTATGGGTGCAACATTTTCTTATTTCTAGCAAGCTAGTCCCACATTACCAAATCATTACAAGAATATATCTACCTATAATTAAGGCAGCACTTAGATTAAGTTAAATACGTTGTAAATATTGATTGTCTTGCAGTGTATGTCTTGTTGGTTGTCCTATTAAATAAATAAAATAATAAATTAGCAGCTAGTTTAACTACCATTATTATTACCAATAATTAATTATTATCTCTTCAGTCTATAATATAGAATTTGGTGATTGACACCATCAACAATAATTTAATAAATTCTAAGGCACAATTTCTTAAAAGATCATTGTCTCCCTGAAAACCCAATTAGTTTTCAATTTTCTGGAAAATTCGGCTGTAACTTGGTTTTTCAACAAATAATTGAATTGACGAACTAGTGACGTCACAGTTAATTAAAATTGGGAACGGCGTTTTGACAGCTCATAAAGAGGCATGTCAATCATTTGATGGTTAAAAAGAAGCCAATTTGACCAAAAAATATTTTTTTCACTGGATAGTCACCATTTTTTAAAAGAATATCAGTAATTTTAATAAAAACTTTTCTTTAATGCACAAGTGTGTGTAAACAGTGTATTGTTTTAATAAAATACTTGTATTTGTAATGCAATAGTTACTATTTTAGCTGTAAGTCCGCGCACAAATCAACTTGTGCGCTTTTGCTTGAAGTTACCAGCTTCACGCCCTGCTTAAGCTCCCCACGTGTATAAAAGCTCCCTTATGTAAGTTCGATATTACTACACGTGTCCACGACGATGATAAAGCGGTATTCCTCCAGACACGCGACACCCGCCATCTTGTTTACCGCTAATGGAGGCTGGATACGATTACGTTCAGTGGATCTAATATTGAATTTTTCTCTAGCAACTAGCTATTCGCCCCCGTTTATTTATGCAGTAGCTCTTTCACGTAACTTCGTTCGCGTAGATTGATGAAAACTGGCTTAATTATAGCGTATAAGCTGTACAGCTACAATAATGTTAAGTTTCAAATAAATCCATCGAGTAGTTTTGCATGAAAAAGATGCTAGAAGCCTAATCCAAGATTAGAGTACTTTAAAATAGGTACTTTGTCAAGTACAAGCATATAGATTCTTACTCGTATGTATTGCCATACAAAATCGATGGGAGAATCGCTTTTAACAGCTCATATGTAAAAGGGCGATATCGAAATGTATTAACAAGGGCACAGAATTGCAATTTCCTCCTAATGGTTTCATACCCATCCCTTGCAGTGGATGTGTTGTACCTATAGTATAGAGCCTTGCTTAAGTGGACGTTGTATATCGTTATGTGTATAATAGGGATCGATGTCAAATTACCATTAACCTCCATACTGATGAAGGTGAATATTTTCACCTACGCAGTTTGCTAAATGTCAAAGGCGATGCCTTCGCGTTGGCGCCGTCAATAAGCCGAGTTCGCCGGTTTTACGTTACATAAATAAACAATCCATTCTGTTTACCTGAAGTTTTTACTGTAATTTAAATGTTCGACAATAACAAACGGGGTTTACTTACAGAGTTATTTGGTTATACGAGCCGTCTATTATTGCTTGCGAAATTATATTAACAATTCGAATATTCGCATTAATTTGAGCATTCATTGTAATTGGAATAATAAATATTATTGTAGCGATAAATGGTTATAGTTTCTATAATATAATATAATGGTTATGCTGAAGAAAATGTATGGAGCCTTTAACGACCTAATAAGAATTGATTAGGTAGATTAATAATAAAATTCTTTATCGTATACTCATCTAGGTATATAACAAAAAGCTATTAATCAAAGAAAACAAAATGAATAGGAACGGGACGATTATATTTACTAGTACTAGTACAATACATAATTAATGCAAACAGAAAACTGTTATACGAGTATGTAGATTTTTACATAAATTGCCTGGGACATCCCGCCTGTTAGACTGGGACACATGCTTATTATTCGCTCCAAAAGGCTTAAACATCTACATATAAATACCTAGGCGAAATATACTTTAAACTATACTGACAGTCGTCAATCATCCCTCAAAAATGTCTGTTCTCCTCTCAATATCACCTTCAAGGTAAAAATCAGTTGTTTTCCGTCCGATACAATGGATAGTGTAAACTGACACTGACCAGACATCGAACCGGCTAAAAATACCGCCACCAACCACGGTCCCTGTGCAGCTGTATCCATCGATTTGAAGGAAAAGGTATTTTTCTATCCCAATGTTAAAAACTTCTTATTTGTACACCTTTTTGAGATTCCTTACGATATTTGGAAGAATGGAACCCTTAATATGATTCACGTGTCTCTCTGTATGAGGAAAACGGAACTTTTTTACATTATGAAAGTTTGAAGAGACTCCTTTGACCTATTAAGGGTTTTGTATGTCCCATGGCATTTATATGAAACCATCCAAATCCCTCACGTCACGTGTCAGTCAGTCTGACTCGGTCTATTTGTCACAGACAGGTATAGTTGTTGCAGTTCACGAATGCGAGTGAGCTTTAGAAAGAACTAAAATTTTCCTAAGAACTATTGAACAGATCCAAGTTGAAAAATCATTTGGCTTAACAAAGACTGAGGTGTAGATTGTAA
Organism: Ostrinia furnacalis; assembly: GCF_004193835.3. Taxonomy (NCBI): domain Eukaryota; kingdom Metazoa; phylum Arthropoda; class Insecta; order Lepidoptera; family Crambidae; genus Ostrinia; species Ostrinia furnacalis. The sequence continues at coordinate 768,293 of NW_021131305.1, read as the reverse complement.
ATGATTTTATAGTCAATTAACAATAATGAATCATAATAAATATTTTCCAATAGCGTATTTAAAACAAAAGCAAAACAAAACCTGCACAAGCTTTGCGCTGCGAATTGAAAGCTTTCAGCTAAAAATTAAATCCACTCACTGAACTGAATTTTATAGTCTGAAATCCAGGAAACATTGTCGAAAGCATGTGTGCACATATTACTCGTATGTATGTTTTCAGTATGCAAATGTTAGCAGCAGTGTCTGTTTGCACTGTCCGCTTTGAATACGTTTTATGAATTCATCATTAAGCTCCGTATAAAACTACAAATTGAGTGACTTTTTCAATGTATAATATTTGCTAAGCAATGCTCTCAATACGACTATAAAAATGTTGCTTTTTTCGGTTCCAAACAGCAAAATCATAGTAAAATATATTTCTAATCTAATCTCGTACGTGCATCTGAAACTATCTTCGTTCGTTCGTTCGTTTCAGCCAAATGACGTCCACTGCTGGACAAAGGCCTCCTCCAATCTGAAACTATCTAATATAGCCCTATTAATCATTCAATATACGTTTATACGTGCAGCCACTTTAGTTCATTTTATCAGTTTGCTAAACGAGTAACGAGTCACGTTTGCTTTTTACTACTTTAAGGGGGTCCTGCACAGAATCCTTAAAATTGTCATATTTTTAAATCACGAGTGCTCTGCGATTAGTGACTTAAATACATCAAAGTAACTTGTGTAGGGTAGCCCAATCCTTGATCTAGGTCGCCGCCTTTTCGAAATTTTGAATAAATACGTAAAAAATTGATAAACAACATTTGGGTGAATATCCCAAACANAATCTCGAGGACAAAGCACGAGCATAATTATTCGAGTTATTCATAATCGAAAAGACGTTTACTCGTATAATTTTTCGAGTCAGTCATATTGAAATGACCGTTATTTAATTCTAACTTAAGCATGGCTTCGGTTGAGCTTCAATGTTTGCACGAATTTCAGAATTTTACAAGAATTCTTGATTTTGGGTGTAAGTACTTAATATGAACTTACAACGCTTTATTATCTACTCGTATGTACCGATTACAAACCACTGAACCAGAGTCTATATTTTTTATTGCAAACGTTAAAATATTGAAACATTTTTTATGATCCGATAACTATTGGAGGGTTAAGAAACCCTTAACGTTGTTATTTTATTACAAAATCAGAATGTAATAAATTTCACCTCCCCTCACCGCAAAGACGCATCCGCCAAACATATAAGAGGGTGTTGTGAACTGATCAATTTCAATATTTGGATCTATCGAAACCACAGGCCAGACTGAAGGCGAACGTTACGCCGATAATTTAACTATTGTACTATTTTAAATACGAACCTACGCTCTTATTTCAAATTCTATGTCAGAAATATTTGTTCAGTTTTGACCAGTATTTCGGCACTTATAAAAAAAAGGTAAAAGGTAGGTCTCCTTACATTTTGCGAGACAAAGAAGAAACGCCGGTATAAACTCAGCTGGAACCATAGGCTGGAACATTCATTTCGGTTCTTAATATTGTCAGTTTGTGTGTGTTTTAACATCATCGGGAAAGCTCTTCATCTCACTTAGTGGAAAGTGCTGAAGGTGGAAGCTCATTTCACCCGGAATCTTCTATCACAGAGGAAGAGTTATCTTACCTCCAACTAAGGAAAAAATCCTACCTACTGTTTTTATGTTGTCGCCATAAAACTTAGAACAAGCCTTTGTTGGTCATAGCAACAAAACCAAGGAGAAAATGTTGTCTTCACTGGGATTGGAATCCGCGACATCAGGGTCTGAGACAGGTGATCTTACCGCTAGACCACAGGGGCGTTTATTGAATAATCAAAGGAAAGGGAGACAGAACTCAGAATATTCTTTATTTAGGTTTAAATGTACCAATTAGCTATTTAAATCTACTTTTAATTTATACCTTCTACTAACTATCACTGCTGTGATATTATTTATCAACTCCCACGAACATTCTCTTGCAAAGTTTCTAATTCCCCCGCACATTATGATGGCGCGGCAAGTTGGAGTCTTTAAGTTGGTAATACTTGGTTTGGAGCGCCGAGCCAGGCTTACTGACGGCTCGGGAGGAAAACTGTTTAAACTGTGCAAGTGCAAAATTGCGAAAACGTATATATTATTATGGTTATAAGAAGGATACAAAGGTAACGTGATGTAGAAGGAGGAAAATCCGTTGATTATGTCAAATACTTATTCGAATAGGTACTGGGTACTTTTTTATATGGACATTTTGGAGTTCAGAGAAAGCTTTGATTAATTATAGTGTTCAAACTTTTGTATAAAGTAGAGACGTCAAATACTATCAGAAGAAGCTGCATGATGTTGATCCTTATGTGTCTATTTTTGTTCTACCAAAGGGACACATCATTTTGCACCATAAGAAGGTGCGCATCAAACTTGGGCTGAGTTGCACTTCCTTTAAGTTTTAACCGTAAAAACCACCGCTGTTTTTGACAGACTTGACGTTTTTTATAGTTAAGTAAGATGGTGCAACCCAGCCTTTAGTCACCCTCTAATATGATTGATTAATTTTGCAAGCGCTGTTCAATTCACCAGTAATTTGTCGTATAATTTCCTTCAAAATAGCTACACCGATAATCAAAATTGTCGATTGAATTTCGTAGTTACGGCAAAGTGGAGGAAACTTGTCCGTCTCAGGTAATAAGTAAGCTACTGTTTCAGCTTAAACGGTCCGAACTTGCTCGCAAACAACCAATAAAGGTGGGAAAACCGATTTTATATTTTTATCGATAAAACATTTTGCAATATTCTGACATTTAGTTTTGTTTAGGTATTTTTTTGCGTTGTAATGAAAGAAGAATAAAGAGAGTGGTTATGTTTTAAGAAGACTTATACATGCTTAATCTCAATAATTTGATAAGTAACTACACAGAATTATTATTATTCACTACTTAGACTAAAGAGACTGTCATGTCTATGGATGACGTTTACATAGAAACATAATTGTTTAGTAATAAACATTATGGATTAGCGGATTACTGTATTATTTAATTAAAGACTATTACACTGAAAAATTATAACGAAAGTCCCTCTTTTACAGTTCTTCTAAGTGCTTAAGTTATACCGCAGGCCTATTCCCACATCTTGGTCAAATTTTCTCGACCAATAAAAACCATGAATACACATACAAAATAAGTGACGGTCAAGTTATGCCAGTTTATCGATAAATATCTTTGCACATCCCTACCCAGGCTTGTCCAGTAAGCGAGTTGGATACTTTCTTGGCCCGTAAGTCCGGTCGGAGTCGGCAAGTTGTCGATTTATTGGGCCCACGCTCCAAACAGCGGATTTATAGTTTGTCTTCAGACAATGGGCCGCCATAACTGTATTGTATAATAGCTGTCGGTGTAAATCTAGTGTTGACTTAGAAGTTTAATACTTGGCAATTGTTTTGATAACTCAATCGATTAGCGATTGGAGGTGGATCGTTGTGATGTGTATCGAAGGCATAACAAGACATTTACTCGTAAGTTTTAGACAAAATAAACTAAACTAAATAAGTATTCTGAAAACGGTGGCTGACAGATACACATCACCTATATGGAGATGTTGGGTGCGGAGGGTGATTATGTGACAAGACACTTCTGGCATAGTCACACTCGGCGGCTTTCAAAATGCCTACAATTATTAGAAAACCAAACACTTTACTAACATTACTTTTAAGATTATAAATTGTACCTATCCTACTAACTACTATGAACTGTAAAATTGTTTGAAATAAACGTTATTATTATTAAAATAAGTAACTAGGTACATGGCGCTGGATGCAGGCCGCTACCAACCGATCATTAAGGAAATCATCGGGAGAGGCCTATGCTATGTTCAGCAGTGGACGTAAAATGGCAAATATGAAATGATGAAGATGATGAAGTAACTACAAGCTTTTAGAATACAATTATTCAATTATCAAGTATGCAACTGAGAAAACTTATAAAATTTGACTTGGCATGTAAATGTTTTTTTTAATTTATTATGTACACCTTGAATTGGATATAATATTCACTGCTTTTAAGTAAGTAGTGGGTTTTCCTATAATACACATACACCTGATATTATACAACCATTTGTATTATTATTATTGATCCCGCTAGATCTTTTAAAAAAGTTTTAATATCATTTGACATACCATAGCGATTAAATTCAAAGCCGCGTTATTATTCTTACCGCTCTAACAATAAACTTAATAGTATTCGCTATTAATTAAGGGGAAGTTCTTAATATATTCAGCTCAAGTGCAGGAAACGGATCCGCAGCCATTGTGACGCCGGAAGTAGAGAAGACTTCCGGTTGCTGATAAATTTGCTCAGATTTTGGCAATGTCTTTGGAGATCTAGGTGTATGGCGGATGGGGATTGTCGAACACTTTTGAATTTATTTGAATAAAATATGTCTTATTACAGACGTTTTATTGGTTGGAAAGAAAATTGTAACTTTATTCAGCTAAAAATTTGGTCCTCCTTGGGACTAAATCTAGTTTTGAACCTAGAGATGCTGCAAATACCTAACTGATTGTTGTGTTGCTTAAATTCTTATAAAAAGGGAATTCACCTATCGTAACGTAATACCTATCTACGAGGGGCGGCTGAAAAGTTTTGAGCTNAATGGAAAAACGCTACGTTAACAGCCTATTTGAATTGAACGTCTAGGAAAAATACTCTTTTACGAAACTTTTTTAACGCCTTTGTTCATCAGAAGAATCAATATTAGTTAGGATTTTTATTGTGTAAGAATTTTCGCAGCAATACCAACAAAAAATCAAATCCTTCCTTTTTCCTAATTAAAGTATTATAAACTCACGTTTTGTTTAGCAAAAATTATAATAAAAATAAACTTTTTTAAAAACAAGCTTTTATTCTGAATTTCGAAAGCTTGTATCGCGCATGGCATTTATTCCTCTTTTTCTCTGTTTGCGCTACAAGCTTTCGAAATTCAGAATAAAAGCTTGTTTTCAAAAAAGTTTATTTTTATTATAATTTTATTTTACACTTTTTAGTTATATCTTAATCTCAGGACCCTGGACATTATCTAACACTAAAGTGCTCGAAAAGACAAATCCAACGAAATCAAACTCGATGAGATTCCGCCGTTTTGTTTAGGAGGTCCTATGGCCACCTCCCGACTCCATCATCAGACCAGTTCAATGGTACCATAATATTGCATTGTCATCATACTTACATAAGTATACCAAATTTCAGCTCAATCGGTTGAGGAGAACTGGTCTTAAATTCAGTTGCAAGATTTGTCCCACACATACTAACAAGTGAAGTCAATATAAAGCTTGTAATAATAAAATTAGTGAAATGCGTGTTTTTACTCTGTATTGAGTCTCTTTTGTCTCTACTCTGTAAAGTAGTTTGTGTGCGATCGTGTTAGTTCGTTGCGCCACCGCTATCTCGGCTAGCAAATCGTAATTTTTCGTCGGCGCTGCACCCCCTTAATATTCGAGTATGCAGACAAAATGATCATCCACTTGTCACGGTCTGGATTAGATGAGGTGCCCAAACTTTATTGTAGTTGGGACCCATTTTCCACGTTTTTCAATAGACCCCCTATCAATAGTGGTAAATAGGCTGTTATTTTTAGATTAGCAATGATAACAATCAAAAGTGAAGGAAGACTAAAGCTGGTTGAAAGAGTTTAACTTCTTGGACTTTCATGAACAGTCATTGAGATGAGGTGAGTTCGTCTTATGTGCCAATTTAAATGGCTTTTAAGTTGAAATAAATTGGATCAATTTTCATTTGCTCTTTCATAAACTTCATAGTTATAAACGACCCCTGGCAAACGATAAAGATGACTATAGCATTCTCTAGGTTAGATAACCCCAGTAACGGATTTTCAATTAGATTTTTTAACTTTTATACCACGTAAGTCCCTGTTGCAAATCTATACTTATATTATAAAGCTGAAGAGTTTATTTGTTTGTTGTTTACTTGAACGCGCTTATCTCCGATTTGAAAAATTTTTTCAGTGTTAGATAGCCCATTTATCGAGGAAGGAATATACCATCACGCTACGAGTAATAGGTGCAGAGCAAAAATGAAAAATGTTGCGAAAACGGGTTTTCACGCGTACGAAGTCGCGGGCACAGCTAGTTCTACGCATAATAACAATCAGGTCACATGGTGGACCCCTATTTGCATCCCATTGTGTCCCGCTTCCCTAGCTAATCACGGGACCCGTTTAGTCTAAATATACCGCGTGTAAACGTTAGTCCGTTGTTGATGGCCGTTTCACGACGCAGTACGCAGTTTGCCGACGCATCGTTAATCTTCTGTTAAACAATCAGAGACTTAAAGAATGTAAGTTGGGCAAGATTACACAAATAGTCAATAATTGTGTGTATGTATAGCTGCTAAATATAATTGAATACTAAGTCATTTTGGTTGGTGTTAAATTAGGCTCCAAGGCTTCACTTTAAATGTATGGATCCTTTCGTTTAATTTTTTTTTTCACTCAGAATTTCAAAAATGTTTACACGCTACCCCATCACTAACTTGTTACTTCTTTCTTCGGGACAATAATGGTCAGTGCTTAGAAGAAGGAATAGGTACATTTGACGTCATCAAAAAATTACATTCCGAAATTATCGAAGCAGCCCTAAGCAGCCTGCTACAAAACTAAAATCATTGTGAAGTGGAGTTTGAAATTTTCATTTTCATTTTGACACAAATTACTTTAAGAACCCACACCCTAATATTAAATTGTTTATGTTTGTTCCCAAATATTCTATTGACGCAACAAAGAATTTTACACCTACAAGGAAAATGTTCAATAAATCGTGCTAAAATGTTTGGTCTGTGTGTTTGTTTATTGGAGTCGTGACCAGCAGTTTGGGAATGCGTTAATCCGCAGTTAAATCAAAGCATTCTTGTGGAGTTAAAGTACTAATTCAGCAATAAAATCTATTAATAATACCGATCGATACAGGTTAGAACAAGGCTCTATCGAATAAGCTTCTTCTATTATTGTCGTAAATCAATAATAATCGTAACTTAGCCTAGGGGGCAGACCATCGATTTTTAGTCGGCCGATAGTTGGGCCCGATTCTAATTTGTATGAAGAATCAATCGGTGTAATGTGCGCACTTCCATACATGCCTATACTGATTAACTGCCCGACTAAATTATCGGCCGACAATAAGTTTGCAGTGTGCGCCTAAGCTTACAGAAGCTTTTAACATTATTTTTGAGCTTTATTACATTTCATAATCTTCAAGTATCATTAAAAAGCGAAAAACAATATTATAATGACACTTTCTCATCTTAGCACTGGGCCGCAATATTTTCCTGATGCAGTGGTAGTGTTAATGTTACAAAAGTTATGTAAAAGAGCACCTTAAAAGCTAACATACTCGTACTAAAAATATTCCATTCAAAAATTTCACTGGTTGGTCCACGCCTTTATAATTTTATACATTTTTATGTGTAGTACGTATCATGTCTCTGCTTTTTGTAGGTTTTCGTACTGAAGGGCTTAAATACGCTTTAGGTACAGCCTCGTGACGTCATCTTTTATTACGTAATAACAGTTTGAAAAATGTCTGACACTTAGGTATGTACTTACTTAAGTGCTCTTTCGATTTGTATTTCCTACAAGTAGCAGATCACAAATCGCAGTCCGTCCATCGAGATCGTTAACTGTAATCTTCGAGCAATTTAGCTTTAGCTATAACACAGGCACTTATACATTTGCAGTTATTTCTGACTGCGGTATGCGCTAATTTTACGCCCGTCAGCTGAGTATGCGGTTAATTCGTTTAGGATCGTAACTGGACGGTTAAAGTTACTACAGTCAAGCTTGCTGACTTAGCAAGGAAATTAAAGTCTTTCTAAATGTGTGTCTTTCCGCCAAGTCTAAGAATCAAGGAAATAGTTATTTATTGGCCAGTGTAGGAGAGTAGGTCAAATTCAAATTCATTTTGTATGCCTATATTTCTGAAAGTGTTGTGAATGCTTATACTAAAACGTACGGACATTACATATCTCCACAATTATTTTAAACAAAAATAAATATTTATGGTTTTCCTATCTTCCTACAAATATTTGAACCTGCACCCTCAAAACTCATTATGTACGAACGTGCTCACGAACTCCACTTAACTGAATGTCAGATAAGTTTATAGTTGTACCCTGGGGAAGTTTCTTTTTCTGGGAAAATGAGAATAAGTTATTCAGCTAGTTAGGTAGTTTTGCGAGAGCATGGTAACAGGAACCCCGTGGATTGTCGTTACCAACTAAAGTAATAGTTGGTCACAGTCTGACAGTTTTATAAATAAACAACGTCTTTAAAATTACTGTAAGGACACGAAAAAAAATGCTTAAAAGTTTTATTCCATTATTATTTATTTCAGTTTTCTTCTACTACTAATAATTAAAAAGATAGTTTTATAATAATAAAAAAACACGTTTTTAAAGGTCGGTAGAACAACCCTGACTTTTCAGAGTTTGAACCCTTTGGTTTGAAAAAAAAAAGAGAATTTAAATTTGAAAGTGAGTATTAGAAACTCGTCGGTGGAAAGATCTGTAATCTGTACATCAGTTTGAGAAAAACGATGATGAATAATACTGTTTCATTATTAAGAGTTTGACATAAAGATTGATGTGTAACACCCCTTAAATGGACCTGTCAATCTTATCTTTCTATTCAAATTGATCTTCAATTCAAACCGCTCTCATATCCATGCTTATAAATTACGAAGCAGCGCTTCAAGCTTCTTAATGCAGTCGCTGCAAATGCTGCATAGCCCATAAATTCAATCCGCTGGATTTCCTCTAGTGACCTGCATATCTACCACTCAAAATTAATCCTAAAGTCTTAAACATACGGTGCATTATCAAATGAGCGGTGTGAGTGCAAGTTTTGTGAAAATTCAGGTCAGTGCACTCCACGCGTCGCGGCCTTAATTTGAACTGAGTTATGTCGTTTGACCGACTTACAAAATCGATAATGAGGATATAATTAAAGAAGACATTTTATTTATGATAAGACTAGCTTTCCGCCCGGGGCTTCGCCCGCGTGGAATTTTGTCTGTCACAGAAAAACTTTATCGCGCGCGTCTCTGTTTCAAAAACCGGGATAAAAACTATCCTATGTCCTTTCCCGGGACTCAAACTATCTCTATGCCAAAGGACATCATCCATTTTGGTCCAAAATCAAAAGTGCCGGCCAAAAAATAAAAGTGCTGTATTCTGATAGAATACGTCCGCCTTAGCATTTATTACTATGGCACCAAAGCTGTAGCACCACTGTGCATCGTAGTATTTGAGTTCTAAAAATATATGAAACGACTGACTTTGATCTCAAATACTACGACGTACAGTGGTGCTACAGCTTTGGTGCCATAGTAACAAATGCTAAGGCGGACGTATTCTGTCAGAATACAGCACTTTTATTTTTATTGGCCGACACTTTTGATTTTGAACAAAAAATTTATGAATATTCGATGACTTTTAGATCTCAAATACTCGACGTACAGTGGAGCTACGGCTTTGGTGCCATAGTAACAAATGCTAAGGCAGACGTATTCTGTCAGAATACAGCACTTTTTTTTGTTGGCCGGCACTTTTGATTTTGGACCAAAAATATATGAAACGTGGATGATGTCCTTTGCATTTATAATATTAGTATAGATAGTATTAGATAAAATTAAAGACTAATAAAATTGCTCAAACGCAGTAGTATTTTGGTAGCCGACTGTACGCATAACAACGTCAACCGGCTCGTAAAACATGGACGTGCTCTAAAACAATCGTAACTGTACAACGCGTGCTACACTAACCGACCTATTGGCTAAATTAGCATCAGAAGCGATGGATGGTTTGATTTAACTACAATACTTTGATAGTTATTATTAGAATCGAGACATATCGCTCCTGAAAAGTAAAATAATACCTAATTAATCAATTCATAATTATAGCAATGTGATCTTAATCTAAAATTACCACTGAAATGGTGCATGTTACTCAGCATGTGTCGAGGTTTCAAAAGACGTCCCAACTCTGGTCTTTCATAGTAATCAAAAAGATCCTTAAATTGGAAAGGGAGGTGAAATATACCTAGCTCCCGTATTCACAAACGATGCTTGCTTAAGTGAAGCAACAAATCGAACGCACAGCATTAAATGCTCTATTCAATGCTGTGTGATTGGTTCGTGTGTCACCCTGTGCGTCCACGCGCACTGTAAGACTTCATAGTAATGTTTGTGAATAGGTACGGGCGTAGGACTACAGTACTTGAAATTCAGAATAAATAGGTCTATGTTCCATAAAATATACAAAATAGGTAAGGCGTTTAATTTCTTACCTACTTATTACACAGCTTCATGGCTTCAAAGTCATGAGTGAATAGACAAAATCTATTAAACATGCTCTATCATAGATCCCATCTAACAACCCTTGGGTTTGAGATGAAAAGACCCGGGATAGGATTCAATACTTCAAAGAGTGAGCGATTACATTATAAAGGGTAAATAATACGCAAATAGGAATATGCAATGGGATATTATGTTAAAAACCCTTCCCACTGAGCTTCATATTACAGGAATGCTTGTGGTAGAAGTGGGCCAACGGGGTTTGAACTACCGACACTCGAATCGGCAGTCTGACATCGACACCCTTGGGTTATTTTCGCCTTATTGACAGATTTTTTCCTGAAGTAATATTACTCCCAACATACCACAACTACTGAAGTAATTCGCACCCAAAACAAACCGTTGTTTGTCACCTGTCATCCGCTTTGCAACGGAGGGAAGTCGAATCTTAACTTCGAACTCCACCTTTGTTCTTCTGTAATTTTGTTGCGGGTCCAATGACAGTTTAACTTTCCCCGGGGACAAACTTGACCTTCACTGGTTGGGTTTTTATTGGCGGTTAAGCTGTAGATCCTGGCTACACAGGAGTTGCAGCGGTGGGAAAGAGAGGTGGGAATAGTTCCGTACTGGAGTAATTCGTACCGGAAAGCGCAGTGCGTAACATCCACCTAAAAGGTGGTCAGACGACCTCAGAAAGGCGCTGGAAGCAGGTCGATATGGAAGTCATTGGGGGAGGCCTATTTTATTTATTTATTCTATATTCAGCAGTTGACGTCATGTGGCTGAAATGATGATGATGATGATGATGAATGCTATAAATAATTCCTAGTGTTGAAAGAGCTTTTAAAAAGGTTGGATAAGGAAACTCATTGTTTGCGTTATATTTTTCCTGCTCACTCAAACAATATCCCATCAAGACGGCCCCAATTAATTTCAAGTAGCAAATAAATCAGTAACTCGATAGCAAAACATTAATGTTCTTTACAATACAGGGCGCTGGCAACACGCCATGCTATTACAGAAATTGCCATCTGCAATGATCACCCAAATAGATTAGGAAGATAATATTATGGATCTGATGGATCCCGCGATATTCTGTACAAACTATTTATTAAGTGACCTTTGAAATACATCGAAAGATGTATTTAGCACGTGTGTAGCATCATTAGAAACACGTGTGTATTTAAATAGAAGAGTGCAAAGTTCTGATTTATAGAACGATGATCATCATGTTGCACCATCTTACTTTAACCGTAACTATAACAAAACCGAAGTTTTTTGTATGAAGTTTGATAGATTTTTGACGTTTATTAAAGTTAAAGTGAGATGTTGCAACCCAGCCTCAGTCTTACAATGTTTCAGCACCTGAAAGTTTTTCCAACATAATATGTCGTCAACCGAAATGATACATATTTTATGTCGTTGTTTTGCCTCTCACTTTTTGCGAACTTATTTCTTTGTTTTAATCATCCTCATCATTATTATCTAATATCCTCACATGATTCACAGCTTGATTTTCAAGTGACTTATACCTACCTAGGTACGTGTACAAAGGGTAATTAAAAAAAGATACTGTCTGACTACTGATAACGCCTGAATCGCTTTTACCCTTTTACACTGAAAAAAGATTAGCAGAGCTATTTCTGTTATTACAAAAATAACTCTGCTTTGGATTAAGGCAATTAATTTCGTATAAAGTAGGAAATGTTGGAGTGAGCTCAATGGGCAGGTACTTAATCTCTGTTCAGTTTTGTTATAAATAACTCCAGTTAGTGAGTCCCTTTTTAGGAAAACGGTTGAGTCTTTTTTAATAGACATTTAATAATTATTTTTAGTTTAGCTATTATCCCCCCGTAGCTTTTCTATTTCTTTCACTTTCACTTTCCAGATCCATCTACATACAAAGTTCATCCAAAGACAGCTGACAAACGAAGGTTATGTTAGGGATAAACAAATGAACGTTTGATGCGCTCTGATGCAACTCGTGCGCACTCGTAATGGACGCGATTCATAAACGTGGCTCGTCTCAGCCTCGAGAACATTGTTACGATATAATGTTTTGTAAATAGCTGTGTCTGAAACTTGGAAACCTGCTGCCTGCTGCTGTCTTTCCCGATCACTATAATCCGGGCCTTTTCAAGGCGAGAGTGAATAAGCACTTACAGGGCAGATATATTATTTTGTAAGACTAGACAGTAATCTCACAACATCAGGTGCGATTGCGATCAAATACCTGCCTTGTTTTGCATTAAATAAACATTAGATACTTATATGCAGTTGTAATGTGTTATTTTGTTATAAATGTAGCTCTTTAGGTAGATGCCACGTACCTATTATTATTAATGCCACGTTTTACATATTCATTTAAATTTACAAGCTACCAAATGGGCATAATAGAGTAAAAATATCAATTAAAATGTGTTCTAAATGGATTAATTTGGTTACTTTCGTAACTTTACAAGATGCATTTAGTTTCATATTTTGTATTAGTTACACTGAAACTTATAAGTAGGTCATCATCATCATCATTTCAGCCATAGGACGTCCACTGCTGAACATAGGCCTCCCCCAATGCTTTCCATGTTGATCGATTGGTAGCGGCCTGCGTCCAGCGCTTCCCTGCTACCTTTACGATGTCGTCGGTCCACCTTGTAGGTGGTGGATAAGTAGGTAAATCACTTTAAAAATAGCTCTTATAGAAGCTTAGGTCTAAGAGCGGCCGCATGCGAGCGAGCACCCCGGACACCCCGGACACCCGGTCCGGTTTATTTTCGGTTATTATCCACGGGCGATTTAACCCGGATGACCGGGCGGGATAAAAGACACTTGCCGTGTCTTTATAGAGATATTTCTTGGGTCACATCTGGCTTATAAACCGGTTCAGGGAACTTTATTGATGTTTTGTGGTTAAAGTATACTTGATTTTCATTACTTTTCAATATGGCCCCGTGTTATCTTATTCCTAGCTTATAAGACCTTATTCGTAGGTTCCGTAAGTTAATTGCATAGTGATGTAAATGTCAATTTACTAGTCTCTATCGATCCCAGAACAAAATAAGTTAAATCTTCGCCTTTTTCACATTACGAGAAGTATGTAAGTCCGTACCATAAAAACCTTTCAACAACATACTGTTCTACTTCGTTTATTTCGGCAAACAAACATGAACGACTCTAGTAATGTGTGTTATCTGCATTAAACGCCACGTCAAATACAACACATCACTCCAACAGACAATTTGAGTTGTAGAAAAACAGCTTATCTCTACAAAAACTTGTTGATGCTCCAACATTTCAACGTCACTTCTCATTTAACGTATCACGCGAAATAAACGTTAAAAGGGAAATACAGTCCGCGCCACGCAATCTTTTAAATGTGGTACGCTGCAAATATACTGAATATTAAACTGTCCGATGTACGGCCGATGGGGCAGCAAGGTTCTGGAGTGGAGGCCGCGTACCGGAAAACGCAGCGTGGTGGACCGACGAAATCATAAAGGTCGCAGGAAAGCGCTGGACGCAGGCCGCTACCAACCGGGTAACATGGAAAGCATTGGGGGAGGCCTATGTTCAGCAGTGGACGTCCTATGGCTGAGATGATGATGATGATGATGATTAAACTGTCTAGGTAATCTACACAACTGCCTAACATCAGGTGCGATTGCGGTCAAATACCTGCCTTGTTCTGCATAAAAAAACAACCTCTAAGATCAACGTATTCATACCGTACACAACTTAGAAAATTGAATGCGATTTTTTTGTCGGCTTTAACCAATGAATATTAAATAATAAAAAAAAATAATTAATAAATAAATATTGGCCCGGATTGTACCTGTGAGAATTGGCGTGTACGCTCGTAAACGAGTTATGTTAAAGTTAAGCTCCCGGGGAAACGGACTGGTGCGGATGATTCCCGGTTCCGTTTGTTAGGGGGCCCCTTATCACGGCAATAACACTCGGTAAATGAGCGGGTAATATTTTGGTGTAGCTGCTGAAATTGGCAGTATTGCTGACAAAGCATACTCGTAATTATATACACGTAACACCTAGGAAGGACTAAAGAGACAACTAAAGAAAAGAGAGGACACATCTGTTAGTTTAACAAGACTTAATTACTGCATTCATATGTACAGTCGCGGAATGAAAAGGTTCGTCACCTTAGTGTCGGTTTTCGCTTGCACTAGGTACTGTAAGAGTCAAACCTGCCAACATAACAGTGCAAGAAACAGTGCTGCTAACATTTAAATAAATATGACGTTTGCTAACGAATAAGGTTTTGCTTGTTTATTTTTCTATCCCATCAGTGCAATGCAATAATGACATTGACCAATTGACAATAGTCTTTTTATTTAATAGAAATAATAATGGCTGGTTGAACCAACAAGAAGGTTATAGTTTATCAATCATAATAATCTTCTTGACAAGATAAATCGTCAAACAACTTTGATCTGAATAATTTTGAACTTTACTGACGAACAGTTAAAGATTATTTTCTCTAACTCGAGATTATTCTGTAACATAGTTTCAAAAGGTAATATGTGCTCGCGATTCGTTGAAGGAATCAATTTGAAAACTGACGAACCTTTTCATTCCGCGACTGTACTTAATTACTTAATTAATTATGTACTTAATCAAATAGGTATTAAGTATCTAGAAAATTGCTGTAATGTTAATTGTTCATGAATTTATTGCAACGTCTTCATTGTAGTGTCATATTACTGAAAAAGCTTTAGTTTTCCACGTGATAAAACGGCAATTTCTTACAAACGTATTATACTGATAATATAAACAGTGCGATTAATCTAAAGATAAAGAAAATCTTCCAACCTTGATCAGTCAGCCACACCCGTCGCTAACCATCTGTTTACCCCCTCTACCCTCCCCCTCCCACCCCTCTCTGTATACACGCTTATTGGATCAGAACCATCCACCTGAGCTATAGTTTGCTAGGTTGAGGGTAAACACCACTTTGTTCGTGTCGCGAAATTATTTTCGCTGAAGCTGAAAACGGTAGGCTGAGCTTTTTTTAGGCATAACAAGGCAAGTTTGACCGCAATCGCACCTGGTGTTATGTGAGATGCAGTTTTGTTTTTATTGTAGGTACTTTTTCGCTTGGATACGACAGATCCCTAATTACACATGGAAATGGTGTTAGTTAATTACTGTAAAATCTAATAATTGAAATGCGAAAGTAACTTGTCAATTAATTACATTTTTACACCTAAACTACAGACCCAATCTAGTTAATTGATTAATTTTAGTACGAGGTAGATTGTACTTTTGGATAAGGACGTTGTTAACTGCTTACGAGTACTTTCTGTCGAATAATTGTTTAATAGGAGATGAGCTTTATTTATGAAAGCATAGAATACTACAATGCTATTTTTTATCACTTTTTTTTACACAGAACAGGACACAAAAGGCGACCCTATGCCACATGGCATTCCCAATTAAACATAATTGATTTTGAAATATGTTTATTATCTATCTGCAGCCTACTTTGATATAAGATTATCCCTGCCACTAACTACGATAATAGTTAACGTAATAAGCGATATTTCTTACGTTAATCCGATTTCATTATAGCCTAACGCGTGGCAACGGCCGCCCGCCCTCCGCCCGCCCTAGGCACACAGATTATTCCGTCACCTGCCCTAGAAGCTTTTCCATCTACGCCTAAACATGTTGATCCATGACCTTGGCCTTTAACTATGTTTGCAGTCCAGGTTCAGTAAGGTCGAGTTGCACCACCTTAATTTAACCGTAACTGTAACCTTATCCGGTGTTTTTCTTGTGGAGTTTGACAGTCTTTTGTCGTTTGTTACTAATAGACAATTAGGCAGTTCTTATTCACCAATTACTTATTACAACTTGTTTTGTGTCTGAAAAACACTTTGCTTGAACCCCAGAAACCGTTTAGTTAAGTTAAAACTCGTTTTTTTGCTGTATTTCATAAGTTTATCGAATTAATAAACAAAATCTACGAGGGAGTCGCGTTTTGAAAGCTCATAAATGTTTGTCAATTTATTATTAGTTAGGTAGGTACTTATGTCAACCATTCATTAATCATTAACATACAAAAATGTGTTCAAGTAATTAATTTACCTGATGAAACCTAAAGCTGGTTAACAAAAGAGGCAATAACCATATTTATGTATTCAAATTCGATTTTAGCAAAATCCTTTTTTCAAGAGAAGAAAACCTATTTCCATTTCGTAATAGGCAATACATACGAGTACCTTTTGTTAACATACACACATATTTTTTCCATTATAGTAAATTCAGCATATACGTCTATTTGGTTGTCTAGAAGAGGTATTTTTCGTCTTAAAAGGACATTTGGCGGTCGATTTATTTCAATCGCCCTTTACTTGAAGGACGATCACGAAAGAAAAGTCAATTGAATTTAAAATACAAACAACATTTCATTATAGGAGTAACTTGATAATTTTCAGCAAGCATTATTAGATCAAGTTCCAATTGATAAAACAAAGCGTTTTAGAGTTTTCTAATAAAAATCAAAATATTCATTCTGTATCTTTATATGGAATTCATAAGATAGACATGGAATCTCCTTTTAAGTATTTCTGTGTTAGGAGACCCCAGTCTTCCATAACAATCATCACTATCAAGTTACCTACATTATAATAATTCGTTACAACATTTTGTGTGGAAAAATGTAATTTTAAACAAGTGTTCGACGTGTGTTTTACTTTTTGTAGGCCCAAAGTATTTAAGTAGGTATGTTTAAATCCGTTGTCTGGTAACATATTACTTTAACTTTTTCTTTAACCTATAACAAACGTCAAATATCTGTCAAACTCCATACAAAAAAAACACCTAATACCGTTATAGTAACGGTTAAAGTTGTTGCAACTCAGCCCAAGTTTTTCACAAGATGACGCCGTTTAACATGTAAAAAAATATTACTAATTATTTTTAAACTAATTTTACTCACATACATAGCTGCCATTGTTACATTGCAGCACCGAAACAATTGTTTTCGCGCCAGTACAGACGCATTTGTAAATCACCCATAAACAAATTGAACGCAACTGTTGCGTTCAAAGCGGGCGTCGTAAACACGATGCATTCGATGCATCCGTCTTTATGTCTGCGAAATGCATTGGCCCAGCTGCCAGAAGGAAACTTATTATGATAGAGATAGTATTAAAATATTATGTTTACTATAACGACCGTATAAAGCTTCTTTCTGTAAAATGTACACGGACACAGAAGCTCTCAAGTCATATACTTACTTTTGTTCAACACAATAATTCAGCGGAATTCCATTCTTGGTTGAATTGTCAACATGTATTCCAGGTAAGTTAGATTCTGTAGCAGATAATTCTACTTTTAACTAACTTCAACAAAAGAAGGAGTTTTCAATTCGTTTTGTATACTAATATTATAAAGAGGTAAAGTTTGTGTGTTTGTATATTTGTTAAATTGTAAGGTTACCCCTTATCTCAGGATCTACTGAACCGATTTTAAAAATTCTTTCACCAATAGAAAGCCACATTATTGCTGAGTGTCATAGGTTATTATAAAAAACCGAAAAATTCAGCTAGTTTAATATAATGTAACTAATTTTTCGTTCTTATAAGCTCAAACAGACAGGCAGGACAGGGTTTGGAAGCTCATTTAACTAACTCAAAAACTGTAATAAATAATCTAGATCCTGAGATACAGCTTGATCCATTTATGTAAGTTTTGATTGATTAGAAACTTACGTAATCCGGATTACTGGAGAAAAACTCTGGAAAATGATGTCCAATGCAACTACGCAATACTTTTATTTTTATACTATAGATGCTTTAGTTTTAATTTCCACAGAAACATAGCGATAATTGATCAATCTATACTAATATTATAAATGCGAAAGTAACTCTGTCTGTCTGTCTCACTTTCACGCCTAAACCACTGAACCGATTTTGATGAAATTTGGCATAGAGATAGTTAAGTCCCGGGAAAGGACATAGGATAGTTTTTATCCCAGTTTTTGAAACAGGGACGCGCGCGATAAAGTTTTTCTGTGACAGACAAAATTCCACGCGGGCGAAGCCGCGGGCGGAAAGCTAGTAATAATCTATTTCTCATTCGCCCGCTGAAAACCTGATTCCTGTTACTTCAACACTCTATCAAACCACTAATGAATACTCCCATTTCCTGTAATTAGCATCGCTAATCTTCGAGTCGTCGACGTACATCCGACAGCACATCAGGCTATGCATTTTCGTTGCAAAGTCGCCCTTATCGCAACTACGTAAGATACCACAGTGTTTACGTTGACGTGCTGTCGACTGTACATCCGACGCTTTGACTAGGTGTGGAAACTGGAATGGATGCACATCAGACTACAAAGCTTTACGTTGCAAAGTAGCTTCTAATACAACGACATAAGATGCCACAGTGTCTAGCTTGATCTGCTGCCGTCTGCGCAACCTTAGAGCCAAAGCACACGATGCATTGCGGCGCCGCACCGCAAGGTTTTTTTTATCAACAACGAGGAAGCTCTTGGCCTGTATCTCACCTGATGGTAAGTGATGCCGAAGTCAGGCCGAAGGTGGAAGCGATCTTCACCCGGAATCCTCAACCACAGAGGAACTGGCTATCTTACCTCTAACTGTCGGATCACAACACATTGTTGTTATGGCGACAGACTTAGGTAAGATGGTGGTAGCTAGCCAGGCGGACTTGGAACAAGCCCTAACACCAACCAAACCGAACAGAAAATTTTGCCCCCACTGGGAATCGAACCCGGGACCTCTGCGTCTGAAGCAGGTGGTTTAACCACTAAACCACAGAGGCGGTTAAATTTAATAGTTAATTTCTATGTAAAGCACGTAGCACACTTACGCCCGTATTCATAAATGATGCTTGCTTAAGTGAATCAGCAAATCGAACGCACAGCTTTGAATAGAGCTTTGTGATTAGTTCGTATGTCACCCAGTGCGTCCACGCGCACTGTGAGACCTCATAGTAATGTTTGTGAATACGAGTGTTATCAACCCGGAAAGGGATCGTAACCGTATCAACTCGAGACGAGTATTCTTTGTATGAAACTCCATACTGCAACGCACACTTATCCGCACTGTAAAGTAAACGCCTCGCGGTTGAAAGGCGATGACAGCTCACGAAAGGCGATACGATATTGATCCCTTTCAGAGTTGACTGTTATGACGCAACGACACCGCTCCGACGTCACACCGCCGCCGCAACGCATCGTGTGCTATCGCTCTTAGTGAAGACGCGACACGTGTCGTTACCGGATCGCTGTAATTGTTGTGACCTACTTCGGAAAAGGACGTTTGGGATAAATAAATGTATCAGCTTTGTTGAAAATAAATAAGATACATTGAGTATTAGATACATAATTTCCACTTTATAGCACCAATTACATAGTAACGGAGCTTTTATAACTCAGCTGAAAAACAAAAGAGATGGAACCTATTCAACTATTTACTGTCTATTTTATTCTGCATGAATTACAGTTCAACTGATCCGTTAGGAAATACCTTAAGAAAAATTCGTTCTTCCGTTCCGTTTAGATCTTATGTTTACTTACAACAGAGATACCAAAATTAAGAAGGTAATCAAAGTCATATTTTGGCTCTTGCTAAGTCATTAAACTGATTCAACTAACAAAAACTGCATTCTTTCAAGCTTCATCCCCAAAAATCGATCTCAATAGATGGAAGTTTCAATCCAATCCATCCTAATCGCTCCATTCCAGTCAACCCACTCGAGCCAGCAGCCCGCAATACTGTCAATAACACTGCAGTCGACACAACGCGAACAGATGCCGATGTTGTCAATAACAGAGAGATATCTTGTCGGGATTGGATCGTAGCAAACGGAAAACAGACTGTCCAACTCGTACACCACACAAAACTAAGGCTGTGTTGCACCATCCTACTTTAATTTTGACAAACGTCAAAAATCTGTCAAACTCCATACAAAAAGCACCGGTTATCGTTATAGTTACCGATAAAGTTAGTTGGTGCAACACAGCCTAACAATCACAAGAAACAATGTATTGTTAATAGATGTTATGAAGAAATTTCGACAAAGTAGAGCTAAAATTTCCTATTCACAGTTCTTAGGTAGGTACTTCATTCAATATAGGTACAAACTTGTGGATCCACAGGCATTTCTATTTTCACTCTTGAGTGTGACACCATTTTAATGTATTCGCTACTTTTTAGAAATAAAAACTTTATAAAGGATCTACTTGGAAAATTAACACTGTAAAGAGAGAAAACCGCTAGATTTATTCCTTAAATTAGAAATAACGCCTTATAACCCTTATTATTATGCTTTGCTGTACTCATTTCCCTGGACACTTGGACAATGCAGGATAAACATATTGTTTTGGAAAGAACAATGTGTTTCCAGCTTGTCCATATTCCCATCAATATTTGCGCAGCGATAATTACGTTATATTTCAAGTCCTACTTTCCCTGTATTGTGAATAAAGGCTACTTGATACATGAAATATGATTTTTGTGCTGATTGGCTACTACAGATGGTACTCGATCTACAACTTTGCATACCTGACAACTGCTTTAACCACTCAATTACAGTTGGATTCGATTCGAGATTCCATTTGTATTGGATTCGAGCCTAACCTATTTGAAGTTAAAATCGCATTTGGTTTATTCTATCGTCCTCGTCGTCGTCGTTTCAGCCAAATGACGTCCACTGCTGGACAAAGGCCTCCTCCAAGGTTTTCCTCAATGCACGGTCCTGCGCTGCCCGCATCCAGGCTCTATTCTATTATTGTACAAAATGTCTTAAAACTATTTAAATTGCAATGTTTATTGATAATATGGTAAATAATGTGTTGTTTCTTTTTGTTGCAGGTAATTTGAGAGTTTTTACTGGAGTTATCAACTGACTTTCCGTACGTAACTATTTAACCATAGTTTATGCAATTAACTCAACATAAATCCTTTTGAAAACATTACGATCTCTCAAAACGTTACCTCATAATTGCATTTCAAAGTGCATTAAAGAGTTTATAGGAAGCTGTGGGCGTAGGTAGGTACTTAAAAGTATTATTTATTATTATGAGTAGGTATCCATCATTTCATAATAGGCCGTAGATCCGTAGTGTCATTTATAGAACTGTAAGAGAATTATCATTAATGAAAACATAATTATTATATTTGAAGTGCCATAGAGTATTTGAAGAAATGCTTGGCACTTGGCAGAATTCGTTATCTAACAGCATCATCAACCTCCGAAACTCGCCCGACCGAACCAACTCCGTAAACTTCTGGTTCGCTGCAGAAAAACTTTTTCGAATAACAAATTATTCGTACTTCGCCTACGAATTCCTCCATCTGTTGCTAACTTCGAGTTTGTTCGACCGTTTTGTTGCATTAAGGCTGATGCTTCGACAACTTCGAATTGTTGTTTTTGTAGAGTAATCCGTCGTGTTAAGTGTGGATTGATGAATCTCATAAACTCTTTAGAAAGTCTGATTTAGTTCAGTTCAGGGTTCGAGGATATATATCAAGGGATATATATCTTGATATATATCGGATATATATCCGATATATATCCAGCCGGTTTTGATGATATATATCAATTTTTAAAATTTGTAACTGTATTTGTACTTTTTCACATAAGATTTTTGTTTTTTAGTTGATTTTGCCGATTTTACAAGAAAGTTTTATGTTTTTGCTTTATTTGTCTGATTTTAAGTTTTAAAAACATTAAAAACATGTTTATGTGACACATTTGCAATGGTATTCATAAATAATACAATAAAATAATAGTATAGCTTTCATACAAATTTGATATATATCAAAGTTGATATATATCGGATATATATCATAAATATCCGATATTTTGATATTTATAATAAATATCGGATATTTTCGAACCCTGGTTCAGTTAGAGATACTGTTAAGTTTCCATCATTACCTACAAAATAATGATCATCATGGCAAGGAGTACATCTTTATAATGGGTTATCTATTACCTTGGTTTATCATCTGTCATCCATAGTGATCGAATCCCTATTTTTTACACTGATTAGTTTTATTGTTTACTGGTTGGGTTTAATTAATTAATTAAATTAACAGTCAAGCTGTAGGTTCTGGCTACAGTCAACTCTACGAATAGTAGGACTACATAATTATAGCCATCTCTCCTTACTACTACATTCATCATTTCAGCCATAGGACATCCACTGCTGAACATGGGCCTCCCCCAATTATTTCCATGTTGATCGATTGGTAGCGGCCTGCGTCCAGCGCCTTTCTGCTACCTTTGTGATGTCGTCGGTCCATCCTGACGTCACGCAACGACGAACTGCAATTTTCACATAGTAAATTTTTAGCTATCGTCACGTAGACATGAATCATTACTTACTGCACTACATACATACTCGTATACATAAAACTGGCTGTGTGTGCTAGGCTACTCTCACTAAGACATGTAATTTGTGACTCGACATGCCAGGTGCTAGTAAAAGTGTTTTACTGCATTTCACTATGATTACGTAGAGAGCATGAAAGTTTAATGTATTATTGGCAAGTCTCGTAAAGTTTCGGTCGCCGACCCAGCTGCAGCTGCAGATGCAATATTCAGCAACAAAGATGGCAGGGGGTTCAAGTTTACTCTTTATTAGTGATGGGAAACTCGATATTCATAGACCATTTTATCGATAGTAACAAAAGCACCGTGGACCGACGACCTGATAAAGGTAGCAGGAAGGCGCTGGATGCAGGCCGCTACCAACCGTGCGATGTGGAAGTCATTGGGGGAGGCCTATGTTCAGCAGTGGACGTCCTTTGGCTGAAATGATGATGATGATGATGAACAAAAGCAAAACTTCTGTTTCAAAACCCATGACCATAATCTTTCACGTATAAGAAAGAAGACGTATTGCAATCATGTAATGTTTTTTGACCTTAATGTTTTATTTATTTCGACAACAGCTAATTATATGCTTCCCCAGTTATTATCTATTTCTGTGGCAAAATTAATTAAGTGTAAGCACAGAATAATAATAAGTACTTGGTACTTACGTGTAAGCCTGATAAGGGTACGATGTTAAAAATTCACCAGATATACCTAGGTACCTTTTTTAAACAACAGACCTTTTCAGCAATCAGTTTACCATATTTTCAGCACCGTCTGTTCCTTTGTCTCATAAAATCATCTCGTTTATAGTGAAAGATATAAATACAGCCAAAAAGTTGAGTCAAGAGTAACAGAATAATATAAAGTAGGACAATTAAGCTGTTTGTGACGCGTATGAGTGCTCTGAAAAGGGTCTATATTTTAATAAAGAACCTTAATTTAATTTACGAAGTACTAACATAATGTATATCGACAACTTGTCTAAATGTCTAGCAAGTCTCGCCCCAGATGCATGGGATTACGCGAACATTCGAGAACTTCTAAAACATTCATAGGACTTTATGAATTATTCAAGTCGCTCGTTTGTTTGGGCGATGAAAACGTAGCGAAAACAAGTTTAAACTCAATTGATTAGGCTTGTTTGACCTTTTGACACAGTCCACTTTGAACGTTGTTTTGATAATATTTACCTAAGATTAAACTAACCTTAATCCAATCATGAAAAGTTTAATTTTCTTCTCTCTCTTCTTCGTGATAGAGTGGTCGTGGTCGTCACACCTGTAGACCTAGAATGTACGCCGTGATAAGCGTTTATCACGCCATTTTATCGATTTTATGTGATAAGCCCATACGTTTATCGTCTAAAATCGTCGATAAGACTTTATCACGGCGTGCATCCTAGCCCGGCTGGTTTGGTAGCAAGCTTCACAATCCGTCGCCATTCCTCCCGCATTGCAGCCTTTCTTGTACACTCGTTAATTTTCATTAGTAAAGTTTTTGTTTAAGAGTTTCGTACCTTATATGGCATAGCCTCTGTTGTCTGCCAGCTGGATCTCCTGAAACATAATCGCGATTTCTCCCGAAAGATTTTCACAAAATATTTATTTATTAATGCCGCTATAACAACACACAACAAAAAAGATTTTTCTCGAATGTAATAATAAGTTGATGGGAAGCGTAGAATCCGTCTTATGATCCTCCTCCTCCTCTTTAGCCATTTCCCGATCTTATCGCGGTTTGATCTCAAAGCGTGTCCTTAGATACAGCGGGGAAAAAAGATATTTTCTGTATGACTAATACTCTTAAACTAACTGATGCATCATAACCGCTACTCGAACAAAAATTGGCACTTTAAACTTTAATAATTTGCAAACAGATCCCTAAATGGAAAAATAGTTTAAGAAACCCCTAAGCCATTTTAAAAGACCTATCCAACGATACCCCACACGATGGGGTAGAAGATGAAAAACAAATTCAGCCCCACTTTACATGTAGGGCACCTTCTAGCTCTTCAAAATTTTATTTTACCGTTTTGTTGGCGTGATTAATATACATACCTCCACAAAATTACAGCCCAATAGTTTCCAAGCATAACCTCGGACAGACAGACATAATTATCGAAACTATAAGGGTTCTTTGTCAGGACTACGGAACCCTAAAAATATCACAATAAGTACCTACTCATTCTTCAGTTTCATGCTAAAGGGAGGACCTAAACAAATATGCGACATTGTAAAACATTACATAGTCTATATTACTGTCATTTTTACAGACGACACAGTAAAGTTGTCAATATATCTTCCTTATTTTTTTTAAGACGAGTCAGGTTACTATAGCTACTTTAATCATTCTATAGAATACAATACATTGTTATACTTAATCCTGTAGAATTATAATAGATTTATTTATTTGTAGTGAGCTCAGATCATAGAAAGAGAATAGATATGAAGTCGCGCGTAACTACAACGAGAACCAGTGTCCCCACATTTCCCCCACCACAGCTCCCACACACACATTCAACTGTGTAAAAACAAAGCGACTGAGAGTCTACGACAACATGTGCAACCGGCTTAAAAGTGCTGTGATTGGCCAGAAGGCGTGCCTTATGGCCAATCAATGGCCGCGTGACGTGACGCACACTTTGAAAAAAGCAATTAGAGAGAAGAAAGATAAAATGGAGTCGATAAGATATCGATACTTTAAATCCTGGGGGCAAGGCTCGAAATTGGTTTAAAAAATGCTTGTATGAAAACCTTTTTATTATTATNCCATTTCACATCTATTCCCTTCTATGATCTGAGGTAGTGAGTGTTTACGTTTTGTATTTGACCTACATCGCTGTGATTCAAACCCCAGCTTTTGTCCTTTCAAGGAGAAACCGATGACATAAAAGAGTTATCTTAACAGTTGCTTCGGATCAGTGTGCGGAAACGTTTCTCCAACTTTATGTTTTATATCTAAAGGTCCTTGTAAACCTTGTATTCTAGCAATATTGCTTGTAACTTTATTTTATGGCAGCAACTAGCTTTTGCCCGCGGCTTCACCCGCGTGAAATTTAGTGCCACAGATTCGCATAAATTATAGCCTATATGTTAATCTGGGTTACAAATAATAAAACTGTAAAGTTTCAAGTTTTTGCGTGAAAGAGTAACAAACATCCACACAATGCTCTTAAAGCCAGACCAGCAGCGGCTATCACTTACAACTACATCAGCGGTGTCCTAACGTGTCGACATTGTTCGCGCACGTTTACCAACAAGATTGGCTACTATAGCCATGTGAGGGCACATGATAGGGCAGCCCAGCGTAGCCCTCTTATTGCGGACTAAAGGAATTTTGTCGTGGTTACCGTAGCCGAAAGCGGCTTGGGAGTACATAGGATATTACCCCAATGAGGCATTTTACCACAGGCTTATTCATATTCTGTCCAACACTGGAGAAACAGAGCAATTTAATGTATTTTATCCCAAAACGAGCCTAGCGTTTGTACCGATAACGTTTGATATTAGTATTGTCAATCGTTATCGTTGCAATATCAATATTAAGTAGATACCTACTGCAACAAAAATCGAGGGGAAATTTAAATATGCAAACATAATTTCAGGGGACAAATTATAACTGTACTAGCTTACCGCCCGCGGCTTCGCCCGCGTGGAATTTTGTCTGTCACAGAAAAACCTTTTCGCGCGCGTCCCTGTTTCAAAAACCGGGATAAAACTATCCTATGTCCTTTCTCGGGACTCAACCTATATCTTTCATCAAAATCGGTTCAGTGGTTTAGGTGTGAAAGCGAGACAGACAGACAGGCAGAGTTACTTTCGCATTTATTATATTAGTATAGGTGTAGCAAAGAAGTTTGGTCTAAAGTGGTTGTCGAAGTAACCTTTACATTCTTGATATGTTACGAGTAGGTACCGCAAAATTTTCCAAAATGCTCGCCGGAACATTGAAGTGAAATGTATCTAGTGTACAGACCCTTTACGGTCTTATCAGGCTTATAGTTCCTTTGTTATCCTGAAAGATTCCCGGCAAAATGGGCCAAAATATGAGGTAGATTTTATTTCGTGTTTCGTGTTACCCAGCTAAGCTGTTATCAGACTTTATGAACAGCTATAAGATTCTGAATTTGTTATATTTATCAAATAGTAGAGTTTGTATAGTTTACAATATCCTACCAGAGTATACATTATAATAATTATCGCTATGGTATTCCTTTATCACTTTTATGACCTGGAGATCGAACTCTCTAGATTTTTTAACTTTTTCTTAATTACTTTTTATTACTCCACAAATTGCAGCTGGCAGCAAAAATAATATCCCAAATATTTCCACTGAGCCTTGTCCAGTGCCAAATTCTTCCAATGCTAAACTAATATTTTTCATAAACAAAAAAATTCCATCAATTTTAAGAGATCCGTGAAGTCTTCTTCACGGAATATTTAAAACTAGCTTTCCGCCCGCGGCTTCGCCCGCGTGGAATTTTGTCTGTCACAGAAAAACTTTATCGCGCGCGTCCCTGTTTCAAAAAGCGGAATAAAAACTATCCTATGTCCTTTCCCGGGACTCAAACTATCTCTATGCCAAATTTCATCAAAATCGGTTCATTGGTTTAGGCGTGAAAGAGAGACAGACAGACTGACAGAGTTCAAATTCAAATTCAAATTCAAATCTTTATTGCGTACTAAGTGACAATTATTNCAAAAAGGACTGGTAGGATAACGTCGTTTTTTATAATTTTAGGAAGGTCGTTGATGTAGACTAAGAAGAGTACACATCCTAGGACACTTCCTTGGGGAATGGAACAGGTCATATATTTACTACTCGATTTTGTGGTTATTATTTTGTGTTGTTTATTGTCATAGCTGTCTACTTGTACTATTTGTTGCCTGTTTTGGAGGTAAGATTTGAACCATTGGTAACTTGGACCTCGTACTCCAGATCCGTAGAGTTTTTCTAACAAAATATTGTAATCAACTGTTTCATATGCTTTTGTCATGTCCAACAGTAAACCTAGGCCGTACTGTTTGTCGTTTATATGTTCGAGGGCTGTTTGGATATATTTGTATACAGCTAACGTTGTTGATTTGGTTTTCCTGAATCCATTTTGATTTTCGTCTAATATACTATATTTTTCTAAGAATGCGTATAATCGGTTGCACATGGCTTTTTCAAATATTTTGGCAAAACTTGGTAGAAGAGCTATGGGTCTATAATTGTTGGCTATTGTACTATCATCTTTTTTATGGATCGGTTTAATTAATGAAATCTTTAATAGATCTGGAAAGATGCCTTCTTGGAAACTTTGGTTTATGAGGTATGTTAAGGGCACAGACAGCTCCTCGCTACATTGTTTTATTAATGTTGGTGGGATCTCATCTACACCACTACTTTGTTTATTTTTTAGAGACGCTATGATTTTTTTAATTTCTTTTTGATCTACGGGTTGCAGGTACATGGAATATGTTGGAGAGTTTATGACTTGGCAAGCATTTGATTTTAATTTTGTATTTTTTTGACTTATTTCAGAGAAAGTTTTATTAAATATTTCACACACGGTTTTTGGACAATCGGTAAGTTGGCCTTCAAATCTTAATTTAATATTTTTATAAATTTTGAAATTAGCTTTTCCTGTTTTTGTATTTATAATTTTCCACATTGTTTTGTATTTGTTGTCAGATTGTTTTATCTGTTTAGAGTATTCGAGTTTTTTAGACATTTTTATACACCTTTTTAATATTTTACTGTATTGATTNATCTGTTTAGAGTATTCAAGTTTTTTAGACATTTTAATACATCTTTTTAATATTTTACTATATTGATTATAATATTTTCTTATAACTGTAGAATTTGATTCATTAACTAGTGTTCTTAGGAGTCTTTTGTGTTTACAAGATTTTTTTAGACATTTCGTAAGCCAGCTTTTATTTTGGTTGTTTTTTATTTTAATGGACTCTAAAGGTATATATTTATTTAAAAGGTTTTGTATCATTAAATGGAAGGTTGTATAGTTTGCTTGAATGTCTTTACCATTATTTGTGATATTACTCCAATCAATTTCCTGTAATGCATTTTTAAAATTTAATATTTTTTGCTTTGTAAATACTCGCTTTTTTACTAGCCAGGGTTTACTGTTGTTATGGAGCAAATTTTCTAGGCGTAATTCTATTATAACGGATTTATGGTCAGACAGACCATAGTCTTTCACATATGTTTTGTTTACAAATGGTTTATAGTTGGTAAATATTAAATCAATAGAGGTTTGCGTTTTTTCAGTTACACGAGTGGGTTCTTTTATAAGTTGTTTCAGATTGTATGATAGCATGAAATCGAGAAATTCTTGTTTTCTTTTGTTTTTGGTGCATAATACGTCAATATTAAAATCACCGCCAATTATTATATGTTTGTTCCTATCTTGGTGGTTTAGTTTATTGAGTAATTTTGTCATTTGCTCATAGAATATATTTATATTGCGATCCGGCCTATATACACCTACAATGATAGTATTAATTTGTGGAAGTTCTATTGCGCTAAATTCTATAATAAATTCTTTAGAAAACTTAACAATATCCTCTCTAATCACATTTTCTAATGTATCCTTAATTGCTATACAGACTCCACCTAATCTATGTTTTTTCCTACAAAACAGTGAGGCTATTTTGTATCCGGGTATTTTTATTGTTTCACAAAAATCTCTGTTTTTACCTACTTCTGACAATGATATTACATCTAGATTTGAGTCTACCAATAGCTGTTCAATTAGAGGTAACTTATTCCCTATGCTTTGAATATTCTGGAATGCGATTGTACAGTTATTTGCGAAATGTACAGTTGGTAGACGTTGTTGTTTTATCTTCTTCCACAGGTGTTTGTTGCTGAATGTCCTTAGTGTTGTTGTGGCCAGCTTTGTTGCAGTTTTCCTTTTCTACTGGGAGATCTTCGTAAGGTTTTCCGTTTATAATCAGTTTATTATGTTTTATTATTGCATGCTGTCCTTTCTGTCGGGCTTCTTGCAATTTTTGGCGAAGCATATTCCTTTCTTGTAATTTTTCCTTATCCATGAATGTAGTGACTGCCAATCCAGTGTTCTTAAAGGAGTTGGAGTTTTCTAGTATGTATTGTGTAAATCTTTTGCTTAAAAATTCAATTTCAATTGGTCTGCGGTTTCCTTGTCTTCCTAGCCGCTTTATCTTCTCTATATAGGGATTCGTATTTATATCTAGAATGTCTGCAAATACTTTGTTCACTCGGTCATATAGATTGTAATTGTTCTCATTTGTTGGTTCAGTCAATCCATATAGTACTATCTTTTTCTTTGAGACGTCTAAGTTTTTAAGTTGGCTTTCTATATTTTCGATTTTCTTGTCGATTGTTTTTACTTGTTCTTTCATGAGTTCTTGGTCTTTGGTCAATTTTTGTGTGGTTTCTTTAGATTCGTTCTGGATTTTCAGTATGGCAGAGTTAATTTCTGTTTGTATAGTTTCTTTAACTTCCTCTAAGATAGACTTTTTTATTTTTTCTAATTTTTCATCTAAAAGTTGGCTGAATTTGTCAAATGTTATCACATTTTCAGGATGACTCTCGTGTGAAATACTTATATTCTCATTCAAGGTGTTGTTGGTTTGAGTGTTCCCTGTTATATCATCTATATCCTGTTCTATGTAACTTTGTTCTAGTGAAAAATTTTTTTTTTGCTCAGGTTTGCGTCTGTGTGTAATGTTTAGTTCGCATTCGTCGTTTTTGTAGCAGGACGAATGTGGTCTGACTGGTGTATTTGAATTATTTGTTTTTGGTATTTTATTCTTGCATTCTTGACAATCCCAATTATTTTTGCGCTCTGCGGTCATGACGTTGTAGAATAACTTCTCGCTTACATTTATGCATATAATGTGGTATTTTTTGGAGCATAAGCAGCATGCTAGGAATCGGCGTGATTCGATATTCTGCAGGCAAGCAGCACAAGTGCCGTATGTTTTTGACTCCATTGTATTTATAAGACCCGTAGCGCCCTCTTTATTTTAAAATTTGAACTGACAGAGTCCTGTGTTTAGTTGCGGCAAGGGTGCTTGGATGGACGTTTCAAGTAGTACGTAAGTTTGAAAAAATACGATAGATGGCGTTATTCTTGGTGTATCGGACAATAGTCTATAACAGCACGTAATAAGTATGGTAATGCTGTAAACACTGAACACATTTAAATAAAATAAACCGTCTTCTTCACTAATTACTATTTTCATAACAATAGGCACTTTGAATAGTTTGTTTCACTTGTTTTACATTGGGCACAATTAGTTTTTGTTGTTTTATAAAAGTTCCACTAAGTTTTAGATAGCTTTGAGTTAGTTTTCAATAGCCCTGCATTCACACTGTTAGTTTGTTAATTGTTTCACACACATCGTATAATTTATGGAGATAACACTTCCACACGTTATTTGTAGTATACTTTACGTAATTTCAACTTAAGTTGTCAGTTAAACTAACTTTTAGTATTTTTAAACCATTTTTATACGCGAGCCGGTCTTTACGTGATGGCAGCGCCACCTATTCACCTATGCACCCTTTTTATATGGTGTATGATTTTTGACGTTTGTTAAAGTGGAAGGAAGACTGCAACTGAGTCTAAGAGAGCGGTTATTATGGGATCTTTTTTCATCGTTATTTAGGGACTTTTGTCCAGAATCATCTTTTGTTACATACATAACAACACAATGAGGACATACTTAAATATTATTAAAAAAAAATACTAATGAGTTTAAATTTATTAACTTTGCTTTCCACATCATTATTTTGAGATCCATCCGTCAAAACGTTAAGTACTTTATTACACTAGTATCTACTACACAATTCATATCGTGTTTGCATACCCACTGTTTTCAGTTTTAAATTAGCCGTCGTCTTTCAAATTTCATTCGTCGCAAACATTTTGTCGCGAACATGTTTTTTTGTTTTCATTCAACTTTGCCTCGTATTTTTGAGCATTTCGTCCTATTTCTATTCAAAACTCAGCACTGACTGCAAAAAGTACTGAATAGAACGGGATATTTCTGGTCCCAACTGTATGTTGAAAACAAAGGATTACATCTGTCTGCCGTGATTGATGGAATGATTTGTGGGAACGCGCTTTTGCTTTTTCGCTTTTTTATGATGTTGTTCATTGCAATTGAATGTCACCTTTCATTACCTACGGGTCAGTCAGTCAGTGACTCCGATAGTTAGTAGTTAGGGACTATAAGTCCCAGTTTCAGTTTTCAGGAACATACATAGTGGAGAATTGCTCTTTCTTTATGTATTTGTTACCA
This sequence comes from Ostrinia furnacalis, assembly GCF_004193835.3. Classification (NCBI taxonomy): domain Eukaryota; kingdom Metazoa; phylum Arthropoda; class Insecta; order Lepidoptera; family Crambidae; genus Ostrinia; species Ostrinia furnacalis. Next base: position 736,254 of record NW_021131305.1, on the reverse strand, counting down.
GTTTAATTAAGATGTTTGAGGCTTTTATCCTAATTATTTAGGACTGAAATATAACCTACATTCAATTAAGCTACAATAGATATGTTTGACATTTGACTTCAGGGTTGTGACCCCAGTTAATTGTTAGGACCAACATAAATAGTGATTCTGGTTTTAATAAGTAAGGTGATTCATTAGTATCTTCTAATTACAGAGCTTTTATATTTTATTCATCATTTTCTACGTTTAAAGAAGTAGGTGTACTTTTTAATTACTGAAAATGTATGTACATAGTGTGAAAGAATGTAATAACTACATTCTTATTCGTAAATACGTGTACAAAAAACCACTGGCCACGTTACCATCAACAAAATAAGTTACTTTTAGCAGCACAATTTTACTTTAACTATTTTTATTCAGCTCCTATTATAAAAGCTCGATCGAGCTTATCGCCAGTACCAGGGTAGGTAACAGAGTAACGCAGGCGTTAACATCGTTGTCGGCTCAATGCATGGCTGGGCGCTTTCAGTTTATAATGGAAGAGCTTTTGAAGCCGGCAGCTTTTAGAACGATAACTTTGTATACGCTGCTGCAATTTAAGCTCAGCAGGGTGCATCAAATAAAAATGCGACAAATATAGCACTTGAAGGGTAAAGTGCTCTACCATTATGTAATCGAGAAGATATCGTTTAGATAATTGGTAGTTATGCTCTGATAATGTCTTCTGAAGAGTGTAAGTAGTAACGAATAAATTATACTTTAACTAGCGGCTGCCCGCGAATTTGTACGCGTGGATCCCGTTTTACCCCCTTAGGGGTGGAGTTTCGTAATAGCCTTTTAAGATAAGATAAGATAATATTTCTTTCTTAGCGGATGCCAAATTTCAGCCCGATCCGTCCAGTGATTTAGGCTGTGCGTCAGTCAGTCAGTCAACCTTTGAGTTATATACAACGTGTTAGTAAAAAAGCGCAAAACCTGAAATAGCTAAATCGATTCGTGTGTCGATCGAATTGTGTGAGTAGAATCGATTCCACTAATAAAAATTTAGAGTCAAATTTTAACAAAAAAATATATTTTAATTACGCCGTGTTTGTGTAATTAGTCGTTACTTACAGAGGTGAATAGGGAGAGAGAGAGAGAATAGGGGCGAAAACAAAAAGAGTGAATATCTTCGTAAATAATCCGCGAAAATTAATTTTAATAATTTACATAATTCTTTTATATTAAAAATAAATTGGGGTGTCTGAGGTTTTGCGCTTTTTCATTTTATTAACACGTTATAATATATTTAGATAGATGCATACTTTGACATAGGTCAATCTACTTAAACCTAAACATACCAATTATCGAATTCATTACACTAAACATGTACCTTGCAGGATTCGAACCTGTAAACACAGCTGTATTATAGATGTTTCGCGAATCACCAGGCCAGGTGTATTGTATTCGCAGATCGTAATATTGCAATGCAGAGTCCGTTGAAACTATTTGGGTTTGTGAATCAGCTCTAATACTACGGTATAGTAAATCATTGATCAAAAAGAAATCTGAAGCAGTAGCTACGAATTTACCGAAAATATTTAATGTAGCCAGGCATTAGGACAAAATTTAATGAAAACGTTAGGAAAAAAACTGGTCGTAATACTATCAGGACTTAAAACGTCATCATCATCATCGTCACAGGTCATTTATTTGTTTTCTATAAGTCTGGTCTGCGAGCACGTAGAATTTTGTCCAATGACCCCAAGCTACGTTCGACAAAATTCTACGTGCTCGCAGACCAGGCTCTAGAAGTATAATTCTCTTTAATTTACCAGAGACAAATGGAGCATTTTGGGCAAATGTGCTACCCTAATCGCCTTTTACAACATCCACGGAAAGATTATGGGAACTCGCAATTCGTACTTTACTTGTATATGATTCCGCCACTTCTTCTCAGCACCAACCTATATGTTGTCCCGGAGTGGTGGTAGGCAAGCTATTTAGGACGTGTATAAGGGCCAAGTACTGAATAAAAGGTTTTGTATTTTTAGTCTCATGAGCAGTAAAAACATGTCGATTTAAATCAAAGTTACTGCTACTGTGTACCTACCATGAGTTTACGTTAGGTGTGCTCGCTAGCGAGTACGTCAAAAATCTCTATGAAGCATTTGTTTCTTGAAAGTAGCCGCTAGGGGCGCTGCACAATATGTCATACAATTAATGTCATTTTTACGCAGTCGCTAGCGAGCACACCTACCGTAAACTCATGGTAAGCACACTGATTTCTGTTTACATTACGTGTATTAGTATCAGTCGGTCAGTTCAGTGTTTACGTTACACACGGAAGTATCCGGACGTCTGTGCGTCTGCGCACAGTTTTGGTACAACTATGACACTATGTATTTAAAATACATTTAAAATAGAAGCCAAGGAAAGCGCTGGATGCAGGCCGCTACCAACTGGTCAATCAATATGGAAATCATTGGATGTTCAGCAGTGGACGCTATGGCTGAATTGATGATGATAATAAATAATTGCTACATGGGCATCTTAAAATATAATATTATTGGGAAATGATTGCAGAAATGTACTTAATATGGCTTTCAATAACCTAGGTGTATCGAAATTTCAATACAAATATGCCTAGGTAGTTGAAAAGATACGATATGTGCTAACCAATAACAATCAACATGACATCTATGCATGAATGTAGAGTTTTTCAACCAAAAAACAACTAAACTGACTCTGAACCCCTAATAAGCTGAGTTTGCGAAAAACCAAGCGCACTCCACACTCGATATGCGTCTGTATTTGTTTTTAAATAACAAACCTTCTATCATTCAATCTAAAACTTATTGGAAGTTTATTTATAAGTTCGTCGTGCTCTTGAAAATCTAATAGAGAATACCCAGTTTGTTCCGTTATTGGCACAAGCCAATTGGGAAATTTTTCGTTACGAAACCATTCAGTTGTAGATCGGGACGTTAACCTACATAGTTGAATACGTATACAGGGTGGAATTTTGTAATGCCACCTGGAGGAAAAGTACGCTTAATACTGTAGATAGAAAATTTTACTCAAAGAAAACATTCCTTTATTTTGACAAGAATGAGAACTGCATTCAAAGATTTCCAAAAAGCTTGCCACACCCGGGAATCGAACCAGCTAAAATCTGATAAAAATTACATCTGTTAAGGACAGGATTTAAAAAGAAATAAAATTTTCTATCTACAGTATTAAGAGTACTTTCCCTCCAGGTGGCATTATAAAATTCCACCCTGTATAATATGTATTACCGCGTGTCAGTGGCCTCTGTATGTATTACCACGTATAGTGGCCTCGAACGTGTCTAATAACACCCCCTTTTAGGTCATTTGCTTCTTGACATATTTAGACAGACAATAATCTGTTAAGACACGTAAACATGTTGTTGTATTTACAACAGTAAACAATTTTATAGCCAATACACTAATGTGTTTACAGGGATGACTGAGTTTGGCAAAATACCCGTATGTTTGTCTCAAGCGCCAGTAGGGCAAAAATATGTGACAATTAAATCCATGCATAATCAAACCCCTGGAATTCATATCATTCTTTGGTGCTAAAGTGTGCAAATGCGATTCAAAAGCAAACTTTAGCATAAAATCTTGAAATTATTCAATCTTACCTTAACACATTGAGGTTCGGATTCGGGAAAACTAACGTCAGCGGGGAATTTCTTTAATGTAGATTTTTTTATATGTATTGCAATTTATAAATGATAGTCCTACTCTATCTGACTATTTATTTCTACACTAATATTCTCAAGCGAAAAAACACCTTAAACCGTTATACCTAAAACCGTTTATAAGTAATATTAAAACACATGAATCATTCTTGTACGAAAACAAATGATGCAGTGAAAGACGTTCCATAACTCGGCGGTATCGTAAACATTTGGACCTCAATTACGCGAAGAGATGTGCGGAATATGCGGGGACGGATGATTTATTAACGTTGCCGACAGTGTGGGAAACCTGGCAGTTTAATAAAGTCTATGTAAGGGCGTTTGAGACGTGTGCTTCTGACAGCAGAATCCACTGTTATTATCACGTATGTCGTAAGAGGCAACTGGGGACAATATGCAAACATCAGGCTGTTACCCGTCTGGTTATACAAATCTTATACCTGGAATAGGACAAGATACTCTAGTTAAAGTAACGTAAACTGATAAATGAAAATAAACGTAACATATGGTCAAGAATTTTTCATTGCTGAAAAAAGTTTGATGTGACCGCAGCCTAATTTCTCTCTGAAAACTACCTTCGTATAAAAGTACATGGAGCTACATTATCCATTCTACGTTCCTTATACGGAATCTTCTGAATATTTATGAGTTTTGAGCCAACATAATTAAAAGTTTAACGCTCACGCTTAGAAGTTTAGCGCTCTTCTTTAACTAACCTTATTAACCCTATTATTGCTGAAAATTCTTACTGAATACAATTATGTAACGCTAAATTGTACGTACACCTACATTAAAAAATGCATTAACATAGAGTCCGACTCTGGCCACTGAAAAAATCTAAATAGAAAATCTAAAGCCTTACTATTAATTGTGCAAGGTAAAGGATCTTTACCTTGATAATTTTTCAATATTTTCTAGTGGAGAGATCTGAAAATTCAGTCCAGCTTGGAAAGTCCATTTTTCTATACCAGCAATAGCAATATTGGAGATATCATGAAAGATTATCCCGTCAGGAAGGCCAGCCGGCGGCCGATTGATCGGCTGTCTGAAACTAGCTCTAATGTGTTTAGAAAGTTTTATGTGCTTCGTAGCCGTGGTATATGGCCCAATTGTCTATAAGCTTTCTTAAGATCAAGTTGTGGTATATAAAGTACAAATTACATTATAGGTTCAACAAAAACTTTTGGTATACTTGGCATTTTAGTTTTTCAAGTAAGTAGCTTCTGTTAATCGTGTAAATAAACCTATCGTAAGAATAATTTACACTTTCGCCCTGTACATCATTTTCGATTAGGTGTCAAGAGTTCCCAAGTGAAAAAAAAAATCTTCCTTTTTCCTAATTACCCATATCTTATTGCAAATAATAATCATCACTGTTCGTGGCATGTTTTGACAGCATGAGATCTACAATTTTTTGCGTTTGCTGAACTTCATATTCATCATCATCATCTCAGCCATAGGACGTCAACTGCTGAACATAGGCCATCCCCAATGCTTTCCATGTTGCCCGGTTGGTAGCGGCCTGCGTCCAGCGCCTTCCTGCTACCTTTATGATGTCGTCGGTCCACCTTGTGGGTGGACGTCCCACGAACTTCATATTACTGGAAATCAAAACAACCTTTGGCGAATCCGGAAATGTTGGCATTAAATATTATTATCAGATCTGTTAAGTTTATGACAGTTGCCAGCAGCCAGGTGTGCTCAACAAGTTGCTGCACTGGCTCGCCGCCAGCTTATCACAACTTTACAATTGCCTCTCAGCTTCAATACCAACATTGAAATAACTTCGCTGTCTACACAGTTGATGGTATCTTTTGATGAGTTTTGTTGTGCTGAGTTAAGATGGCTTCGATAGAGTGCTTGGAATGGATAGGAGTTAAGTGTCATTGAAATCAAACTGTAGGTAATGGAAGCTTCCAGGGCTGACTAAAGAGTATTTGGTTCACTGCTGGCATTGTTAGTAATGGTACTCAGCTCGACGACTGTCAAATCTTGGCTTTATACAACCAAATTACAGCTCTTAAAACAGAGGTTAGATGCAGCATAAAGCTTATCAGGCTTATAAATTCTGGAAAAAAAGAAATTCTCCTACACAAGGCACTTCAATTACCGCTGAATACATTAAAAACGTAACGGAAAAGCTCTTGACCTGCATCTCACCTGATGGAAAGTGTAAACAGGTCGTCAAGTGAAAACGAGCTTCACCTGGAATCCTTACAGAGGAACTGGGTATTTTACTTCTTCTAACAGCTGAATCACAAGAATACTGTTTACCTCTTTCTCTCAAACATAAGTATCACGACTCGTTTATAAGTCATGACTCAGATATATCATTCACGAGCACCTTTAGCTGTTTGCCATTCCATCTCGAGCTTCGCCCAATCTCGGATAATTTACGGCGGTCTTTATTCTGCAAGCGACCGTAAAGCTTATTTTAGGATGCGGATGAGACAACTCAACACCTGCAAATTGTTGAGTTTCTTCACGAGTATCATTGTTTGTTGTTTGGTGTCAAAATTTGAGTGAGATGATTTGATTTTTTGAGATTCTTAACCTAAATGCTTGAGAAGTCATATTTTCGAGCATATTAACGTGGCGAATCCTTTGATTAAGTCACTTTTTTACTCAAAACCTAAAGAAATCTGAAGCAATATGTTCACGGGGTCTCTGAGGTTTTATAGTTTGTGTAATCGTATGTAGCCATTTAAATACATTGATGATGTATGTATAGTTGTATACGTCAATGTCTAAAGATATTCACGAATCGTCAGGTCCATAATAATGTCCTAATTCCTCTTTATTAAAAATCTCTGCTTAACAATTTTTGGAAAAATGTACAAATTAAATTGCGATCTCCAAATCGTCCGACCTACCTTTGCGGATTCTGATTTCATTAGCGGAATTTCTCATTTAATATATTGGAGGAAAAGTGGCCTATCAGGGCCAAAGGAAATTTCCAATTCTCTTGATAGCGATTGCCGTAATCGCATTAGTCGTCGTGGAAACAAAGTGCTGGGCTCGAGATTGCTAATGAAGGTCCCGTAATGGCACTTGATGCCTTGATAAGCCCTCGGCCTTCTTTGTGGCTGGGAAAGATTAACACATCGTTTAGCAAGACCTTAGGGTAACCAGATCTTTTTTCTTGCTTCCTCAAACATAGGGCTTGTAGTCAATTTGAGCAATATTGTTTCATTCACTGATTTTAAAGTGTAACCTCGAAATAAATATATTACCACTCTTAACTGAACCTAAGACAGCCAGTATCTTTACGCGAGGTTAAATAGGTCGTAAAAAAGCATAAACCTTTTGGTGCAGTTTTGTAATTAAACTGAATAGAATAATAACTACAAAATGTCATGGGAGAATCTCGCTTCCATGAATATTAATTATAATTTATCACCATTATCTTCATCATTTCAGCCATAAGACGTTCACTGCTAAACGTTGGCATATTATCAAATTCATTTTTTTTTTATAAGACCCCTTGTTTTGTACACAATTTAAATTGGAAAGCAAAAATAACAGATATATTTTTAGAAACGTAGCATCTCCATTTCTAAGACCTGAATAAGCTGATATTGTTAAAATATTTACAAACCCGTCGCAAGAGGATGTCTTAAAGCCTTTCTGTGATTACATAAGTCCTGACTCGTAAATTTAGCCTGAAATTAATTATTAGGCCGGATAAGGTAAGGTAGAAAATAACCTGGAGTCTGTATACTTACATTCATTTAGACTGAAATGTTGTATAAGCCCTACATCTACATTTTGTTTACATTTGCATAATTAATCTAAGACTTTATGACTGCCTACGACGAGTTATTTACCTAACAACATGCCTGTAAAGCAAAAATGAAATTTGTTTGAGTTATGGTGGCAGTAGTTACTATCATAGCTTAAAGAAGTAATATTTTTAAAGAGAGTTAATTATATGCAGATGCAATACGACAGCACGCCTTTATTTAAAAATATTTTCATGATAACGAATGAACCTCTAGAAAAATGTATATCACAGCTAAGTAAATAGAATAAGACAACTGAACACTCGCAAAAGCAAATTCGAAACTCCTGCTGCAGCCGTTAAAAGTTAATTATCGCGTTCACCGAAGTGAAGTGAATTGCGGCGTTCGTGGCAATTGCGAAGCTCCCAAGCTCTTAGGAGCTTCACAAGCACGTTTCACTACATTTGACTACACCGCGTCTATGTACAGGGAACGAAGTTGGCCCCAGTATGGAGCCTTGGGGGACGCCTGATGTTATTCGAAGTGGAATTGCGGCGTGGAGAGGGCGTATGAATGGATACATTATTAAAGTTAAATTACGTACAGTTTCTCACTTTGTGGCTTACAAATTGTGTTAATAAAATGCTGGTTGGGTAAATGTAGACAAAAATATCAATTTCTGATTCAAGGTCGTAGTTGAAGTAACGTTAAAAAAGTAGATTCAGTGAGTAAATTCAGCAGTGTCAATAATCAACGGGAAACTTTGTTAACGAAGCTTTTTATACGAATTAGAAGTAAAATAACAGCATTATTCCCAGATCCATTAATTTGACCTCAGGGTAAAATATTTACCTTCCCCCCGGGCATAACTGTGGGCATTATTGACTTATTTTTATCCCCCCGCCTCTGACCAATGGCATTCCCGGGGAATTCCCTGAATATTTTAACACCAACTTGGGAGTTGGGACTCGCTATGCGGTCCGATCTTAGGGTTGTCAATTGTCAATGATATCTTTTCAATATTGCGTAACTAGATGTCATGTTTTCTGAAAACGACGTATACCTAGTTAAAGGCGCGTAAGCGTACGAATGAATAAGAAGTGCTTAAAATACCACCTTCCTGTCAATTTTGATTAAAAGGAGAGTAATCTAGACTCTAGAGTTCTAAACCTCAGAAACCTATTACATTTCAATTTTAAGCACCTCATATTGTCCTTTGGGCAATTGTTTAGACACAGCTTGACCAGTTTCACGCAAGAAAAAAATCTTTTTAGCCATTCTCAAGCTGCTTATCTGCTAAGCAAGTATGATGATAGTCTGACATAACAAATTGTTGAAATGAATGACATATTCTTTCTGTTACAAATCTTAAAAGTATATTTTTCCGAATACAGGTTCGCGGCAACCCTAGTTGCGCTCTGCTGGTTCTGTAATGCCCGCTATTTATCTAAGAAGTTGTTTGTGAGATAATTCGGTTTACTATTAATGTGTACTTACCTAACACAGATACCGCATGTGGCTTTTTCATTTATGTATTTTCATGCTCCTCCATTTGATTCTCCATAAAAGTAGAAACAGAACAGTATCGTTTTCGCAACTCTGCCGGCTACATTACATTTCATCATTGTTCCATTAGCTAAAAATGTGGGATACATTGTATTTCTGATAATAATTAAGTTGGAAGATATTACTTTACCCGCACTATAACACAATGCCATATATGGCTCAAAAACTGAACGTTACTTCGACATTACGTTACTCCGACACTACTAAATATAGACATGACTTTACTACGACACTACACTACTCAGACAAAGGATATTCGCCTTAGTAGTGTAGTGTCAAATAGGATTTTGGATGTTTGGCTTTGATAAACACTTGAAAATCTAAACTCTAACTAAAGGGTAATTTTCACGAGTTGCTACAAAGTCTATCTAGTTTGAATTTCAGTTGATTGTTGAGATAATACATTTGGTAAATATTTTTTTAATTTACTGCAAGTTTAATTAAGCAATATTTTCATTCTTACGAATTATAATTAAGATTTTCTAATGAAAAACCAACATTATTTAACTTTGCTCCTTGAGAATAATTTCACTTTTGTTCTTGGTGAAAGTAAATCAACGAGGAATAATGTATTACCATTGTATATGGTTTACATAATAACTTATTACTGGAACTAGTACTTTGCGATAGTTTACTCTAAGTTTAGATACCGTTATAGTAAGGTACATTTCTATGTTAGTGTTACAATAATAATAGTTAACTAAAGTTTAGCCATAGACTTAGTTTATCTACATCAATCGTGTTATTATTAGTAACTAGACCAATTCATACAAATAAGGAAATATCGAGAGAAGTTGTGTTTCACCAGAAACGTATGGCTGATGGTTCATACCAAAACCATTTTATTGTCTTGGCGAATCTATTGAACCTAATTGTCTAAGTAAATATAAATACTCTCATAGTAATCTATAGACATAAAATAAATAAAGCTCGATTACCACTTTATATTATAAAACTGTTTTGCTGAGGTCAACCGCAGGATTCGAACTGTTACATAAGCTTAACCATAATAATGCTAACCCTAGACAAAGTGACATTCATGTCAATTTTAATTGCGAGATCGCTTCGCACGGTCTTTCTTTATGTAACTACATCCCTTGGTGAAGCGATCGTGAAATTGAGTCTGTCACGGATGTTACTCAATCTAAGGAGGTTACCTGCGCTTGATTTCAGCAATGAGTTGAGATCACGTTAAGCATAGAAACAGAAACAACGATAATCGCGCGATTGCTGGGCAGTTCTCGTACTTTTACATTAAACAGTGACCGAGCGGTTGCCGCCTCGGTGCCTCGCCAACGAGAACCGTCCAGTGTGCTTACCATGAGTTTACGTTAGGTGTACTCGCTAGCGACTGCGTAAAAAAATTGACATTATTTTTTTTTTTAATAAAAAAAATGAAAAAAGTATTTATTTAAATAGGCACAGGTTACATTTTGCATTACAAAATAATAAAGGCAAGATGTGTTAACAATAACAGTAAGAAAAAAGAAAAAGATGTATTATCAATAACAGTGGGCCCCAAACTAGGCATAGCCTGTATCTTGGTGGCCCAAACAGTGCAGTTTGCAAAATTAAAGTGACTGGCACAGCGCGGTACAGTTCAGCTATACCTAATTGTATGACATATTGTGCAGCGCCCCTAGTGGCTACTTGCAAGAAACAAAATCTTCATAGAGATTTTTGACGTACTCGCTAGCGAGCACACCTAACGTAAACTCATGGTAGGTACACAGAAGCCGCGCGGTTATCGAGCGTGTCTGAACCAGGCCTAGGTCTGCGGCACGGGCACGGGTCGGGCGCCGGAGCGGCCCGCGCCCGCGCCGGTGTCCTCACTCACCCGTGCCCGTGCTTGCAGGTGCCATGCACGCGGTCGGCCTGCACTCCGCGCTCGCCATCCGGCGCGAGCGCAAGCGCCGCGCAGAGCAGCAGCGCGCCAAGGAGCGCCGCTACTCGCTCCAGTCCTCCGAGTCCGGCGTCACCTCGCCGCATTGCTCCACCGGCTCCCTCGAGCGGCGCCGCTTCAAGAAAACCCGCACCACCGACAATGAGGTCGTCTCCTCCGTCGGCATGCTCCACCTCGGGGTCGTCTTCCTCGTCCTTGGCCTGTTTCTGATCGCCTCGGGCTGGCTCCCCGATGATGTCACCTCCTGGAGCAACATCGGCTCCGTCAGCTGGTTCAACGAACTCGTCTGCTCCGGCCTCTTCGCTCTGGGCGTCGGCATATTCCTCATCGCGCTCCATAAATACCTCACCAAGAGCGAGGAGGACGCTCTGGAGGACTACGTCCAGAGGCAACTGACGAGGTCTCGGTCTGGACATAGGTTGGAAAGGGACGCGGAGACCGGTGGGATGCACACTAAGCACACGAGACGAGCGCGTGCGAGCGAAGTCTTGCCCCCAGACACGATCACCGAGACCTACACGGAACCGCCCCCTGACAGAGCTCACGGGTTTGTCAATGCTCTCGCGCTGAACGGCGATGCTCTGCGAGATTCGCCACTGGAGCAAATTGCTGAGGAGGAGATCTCTGTCGCTTCGGAGAATGACAGGAGACTGGGCAGATTCAACAAAGACACGTACTCGACGCCGTCGGTGGCCCCGAGCCTAAGCCCTGGATCGCCGTCCGACACCAGGGAGCTCCTCGCGGACGGACGCTACATGATCATGTCGCGGATGTGAGCAGGCTAAATTTCGACAAATCATTGATTCCGAACTGTTTCCAACCCTGATTGCCATTCCGGTCGAGTGCCGAGGCATTTGTCTTATCGACCTCCGCGTGGGGAATACCTAATTGAAACGCTCGTCTTAGTTTGTTGCCTGCCGTTTCATTTGAAACTCTAAGCGATAAGTTCGGGATCAGTGAATTGCCGAAACCCCTGCATCTTCGTCTTCGTCTTTATGTGAGTGACTAATGGTGAAAGTGAATTGAACTCTAAATCTATTGTTATCGGGAGTGTTTTCGCGGTTGTTTGACGCCTACAAGTATTCGTATCTTTGAAACGTTCCGCTACTTCGTTATCTCTAAGAGTGAGCTTAGGCTTCGTCGGCGGTGTCTCAATGGACGTTTTATTTGAGTTTTCGAAACGCTTCTATATTTTAACAGGCGGACCAACTCTTCGGTAGATTTTAGCAGTAAGATACACGTCACATTTATAATTGCAACCGCAATATGTGTGTGCACTATTCCATTTCGACGATGTAGTTCTCTGGTTTGTGACGTCCATCTTTAATCTCGAATTCCAATGGTTGCAATAATAAATGAGATGTCGTCGTGTATATTTAATTAATTAATTACGATTGACATTCCGTGTGTATTGGCTTGAGACTGATTGTTATATACTGTTCTTGTATCTAAACATTTTGTAAGTACGATATTAATTACTGTTCGTTTGACCTGTCTGTTAACTTCACTTTTTTACACATACGTGGATTTATCTATAATTGTTTTACATACCTTGTCTACAAAAGTTTTGACCGAAGGTTTCAAAATTAAAGCAAGATCTTTACCTGTATCAGTTTTAAGTTATTGTATACTTTACGAATACTACACAGAATCGTGCCAAAAGTTTGAAATGGCAATAATTTTATAAACTTTCTTACCGATTTCAAATATTTCATCATTGACGTTACCTTTCGTACTTACTTTGATAATTCAGAACTTTTACAGTGTTAATTTTATGTTACTTTGATGTTTTGCTTGATTGTTATCTCTATGAGGATTTTAAAGTTAAGTTGTCTCTAGCATTTTATGATATTCTTACCGTTTAACGTTTAATTTTATTTGAGGCTGTGAATATTATTCCCACAAGACTAACAGTCAAACGAGATGTCAAATTATATGTATGTATACTAACATGATATTATTAAGCTTTCACAAAGACACGAGCTTAGCTTCACGATGCTCAAATTTTCATTGTTTGTTTCACCCCATTTAAATTTCTCTTCTACTTGTAATTTTAGCGGAGATTTCATCTCCGCTTTATTTCCTTCTCTTCTACACATTAGAGGACATGGTAAACTTGAGGATTGTACTTATTTAAAATATTTATTACTAATTTTAGCTCTTAAAGCCTTATTGTGACATCAGGGTTATGAAAATCCACGCTATTACCTTTATTTATTATCTTTTAAGTATTTTTCAATGTGATCTTTAAAATTATGTTTAATTAGGTATGTTGTCAAATATTTGTCCCAGCAAATCAATCATTCACGAAATTACGAATTATCTTAATGAATCCAAAATGATTATTAGTTGGTTGTATTTTAGTTATTTTATAGTAGGATAATAAATTTATTTTGGCATTAAAGTTTAAATAAATAATAATTATCCTTCCAATGTTACACATATTAATTAAAGGTAACATAATGGTTATCAAATATGTGCAAAGCATTTTTGTGAAGGATAGAAAACCATAACAAGAAAAGCAATGAAAAATCCTGTCTTGTAGAAGTCGTGGGTAGTGGCAGAGAAAGGCTAACTTTTCTTGGTAAATGTGGGTTACACTGGAAATGAATCAGAAGTTAAAGAATTACATTCCTTTCTATATTTAGCTACAATTCCTTTTTAGTGGAAAAAGCCAGACTATGAGTCAGTAACTATAAATATGTGAACTACAGTTAAAGGTTAGCTATAAATTACTGATGTTATAGCCTTATTACTAAGTTATACAGCTTTCAACCCTATTACTGTGACTAGGTTCTGAATCATACAACCTTTGACATCATATGTATGTGTAGTCAGACTATGTATCTTTCCTTTGGCGATATCATAGCCTAGAAACGATCATAGTTCTTAAATTTCAAAGCATGCATTTCAGCAACACCTTTTAATCCAAGTGGCATTACGTAAGTTTCCTAAAAAGGTCTGGAATATTTCAGTACTTTTCCATAAAAATGTCTAACAACGTGAAAGTATAATGACCTAACGTAACATTTAAAAAAGTTCTTAACGTGTTTCCATTAAAATTGTGTGTACCTATTTTAGTGAATTTATTCCAACAATTTCCATCAATATTGTCGAAGCAAATCTAAACGTGAAATTTTAATTGGCATCGAAACTTAAATTATTTTGCTGAAATATTTTAGCCTGTATTGTTGTTATCTTAATTGAAATCTGGGTTGCATTGTATTGACTAATTGACTCCATAACAAGCGTTTGTTACGAGTGGTCTGGCTGGCTGTTCAGTCCAGGCTAGATCGTAATTATTTGCGGTGGAACAATGGCTTTGTAACGAAGCCATTAAGACCAAAGCACAGGCATTAACTTTGATTAAACGAATAACTAGCTGGCAAGAACTATTCGGGCTATGAAATAAATGTTATGGCTCTTTTATTTGGTTTTTGGAATTTAGTGGTGGAAAAACCTGGATTCAGTAAAGAATGCTATATTAACTGTAACTGAAATCATAAACTTCAACGCACAGTTAAAACTAAAGCGCTAATATTGGGAATATGAAGTTATTTTATAACGTAACCATCTGAAAGTGCTTTAAAAAAGAGACGGGCATAGCCTTCGGCAAAAAGTTGATTTAAATATAGAGATAGATTAAACCTTGGAAAATGGAAGCTGGACATAAGCTTGCTTGCGTAAGCTTTTCCTAAAACAAAAGAGAGAAAAGCTTTTATGGCAAAGCTTCGTTATTTATTTTAAAATACATTTATATTTGTTAGTAATTTAATTACTTTAGTCTACTACCAACAAGTTTACCAAGTCCCCTAAGTATTTTTTGATCTCTAAACATAGTCCTAGCGTAAGTGCTGTCTATAAAACATTGCCTTATTAAGAAACTGTTTCACGAGTATTGTATAACGTAATAGCACAATTTTTGTCGATAATTTACTATAATCATAAGATTTGTGTTGGGAAAATAACAAGATTGCCATAGTTAGAAACGGGAAATATTTATAGATTGTTAATAAATTGGACGCAGTTTAGCAATAATAAGGATCCAAACCACACCATGTTACATTTGACACTTATTGCTACATGGTAATATAGATCGTAATGATAACTTTGGTAGGTATACTTCACACATTTTGTGGGTTGGATCCTTTTTACAAAACTACGTCGGTTTCATTCACGAAGACGCGCCCCACAAATTTTTGGTCGAGGGAAGCGCGGGGAGTGTGATCCGAGCAATCCGAGCGTCATTATTGTAGTGTGCGTGTGCACTCATGGATAATTTTAGCGTGTACCGATAATACTCAAACATTAGCGGAAGGCGGGGCGCGTCTTCGTGGATGAAACGATCTATAAACGAAAATGTATGACGATGGATGGATGACAATTGTACAAATACAGTATGATACTAACTTAAGTTAAAAACTGTTTGCTGTGACTTAAGTAGTTACTATGTAAGAGTCTATACTCAGAAATATTGGTAAAGTTAATTAACACAAAATGTTTCAAAAGAGTTTCTGGCGTTCTGAGCCTTTGAGGTTTTAAGTAATTCTTAAAATTCTCAAGAATAATATTTGGCCGAAAATCAAAACATTGATAAATGGTTCAAAACAGTAAAAACAATGTAAACATTCCGAAATTGATAAGTAAATCACATACATCTACTGTTTTATAAGGCCTACCTACTAAAAGCAGATAGATCGTTTCATCCACAAAGACGCGCCACACCGTTATAATGTTTGAGTGTTATCAGTACACACTAAATTATCCATGAGTGCACACGCACACTAAAATAATGACGTTCGGATTGCTCGGATCTCCCCGCACCCCGCGCTTCCCGCGACCAAAAATTGGTGGGGCGCGTCTTCGTGGGTGAAACGACATATAGCAGTTGAATTATGAATAAACCAGTTACCTGTAAAGAGAGAGAAACTTTCTGATATTTTTCCAACACTACCATAGTTTGTATCTTGATGTCTAGAACGAGCTAGCTTGTGAGTGTCTAATCTACGTGTAACGGTGAATCTATGGAGCGAGTCGCGTTCGTCACGGAATTGTATAACAGTCCTAACTTAAATTTAAATTATAATAACACATTTTAAAATTAACTCTAAAATTTAGATTTTTAACAATAGTCATGTAATCTTTTTAAAGAACCGACTACGATTCTTTAAATATCGTTTGAAGCCGCTCTCGTGGTACGAGTTAATGCCACTATTCGTTGGATTTACTATATTAGTATTTATTGAAAATGGTTGATATATTAAATTAGATTTTAAAATTTTACTCAATAAGTATATTTCATAAATGGTCAGTACTTAAAATTTGTGAAACTCGTGAAGTTTCTGAAAATTTCACAGGTTTCAAGCACTGAAACTAAAATTATTCATTCATTGAATTGGACTGTTATTAAAATACATAAAGGCATATTCACACTGAGCGGAAATGAAAAAATAGTGCCCAGAAATAAATGATACAGGGTGTACTGCACAGAAATATAATAGAAAATATCTGTGTTTGCCTATGTAGAGTGCAAATTGACTAGAAAAATAAAACATGAACATGGTGTTGTACTAGAGTCATTTTTGCTAAATGTGGATTTGTCTCAATTTGAAGAATTACTGGCTGGACGAAAACTTGTACTATGGAGTAATTGAATATTGAATTGAAGTAATTATAGTCTAGATTTCCTCGAAATATAAAGATCGGTGAAAGGAAAAGATGTCATTTGGATCTTCGTCTTTGCAATATCTAGACTATTAAAAGAAAAATTTTACAGTTATCAAGAATCGTTCAGCCAATAACTCCGGTAGCCGACTGTATCTGCACTATAGCGCAAATAATAGTGAGTGCACACTTTGATTATGAAATTTCTTGTGCCTATACTACTTTTGTACTTAGGTGTAGACTTAAGTATATTAAGGCATATGTAAATACGTCACCCGTCTGTAGATCTCATCCTTGTCTACTCGTAAGAAAGCCTTCATGAATACCTTCCATACATAATATTAACCAAGAGGCTGACTCTCTGATACTTCGATAATTCGTCGGTTAAATAGTCCATAGAGTAATTTATTCAAAGTCAAAACAGATTAATAATAAATTTTGTTATTCATCAATGAACTTGATTCGGAGATACCGACTAACAATATTTCCAAAACTATATCTGGCACGAGCTATTCGTGAAATTTATCTTCTCTTGTAAATTAATTAATCAAAACTGTATTAAAGTTATTTTAGTAGAAGTATAAATAAGTTGGAATAATAGTTTTAGATATTTTAGTCTGGAACCTCCGAACCAAGTCCTTTGTCTACCAAAACTTAGTGAGCCTCTTGACCTGTAAAGCAATCGTTATCATTTGACAGTTCATAACGTACAATTATTCTGTCAAACGCTTTGTTTAACTGACTTTATCGTACGTTATGAACTGTCAAATGATTACGATTGCTTTACACAATTCCACCTCAGACTTGTGATCCATACCAAAGCGATTTTATTAAGTAACAATGAAATACAGTCGATCTACTAAGGAACAAAAGTGAAATTATTATAAAGAAGGCTACGTCGCTTGATGCTGAGCTTTCTGACATTGAGAACTTCTGTGATGAACGGAATCTAAACTAAAACTATCATTTTGAGTAGATGTATAATTTCGGTGTGTTAAGATTAATGTTTATTAAAGTTTTGGTGTCGTGCGCTCAAACGTGGTAGATATACTTTTTTATGCAGTTTCGATGTCGTGAAAACATTTTTATGAACGCTTTTGCGCATTTTTGAACTATACACTCGTAATGCATTGCACTTTGTCGTGATTAACTATATTTCAATTTTTATAATATCACAATTTCATAACAAATCTGTATTAGTGAAAATTTTCGTTTCAAATATTTAATTCGACGTTATTGGAAGTCTAGAAACTTTAATCTTAACATTTGTAAACACATTCCAAATACTAGGCAAAAATACTGTTACAATTTTTAAATTTTTATCTTTTTAAAGTTTCATATATTTAATAGATTTCGTACTGTAAGGACACAAGCATACAGAAAATATATAATGGTTGCCAAATATTAATAATCACACATTGTAAAATTTGTATATCCATCAGTAAAATTAAATTTTCTTCACACTCTGTATGGATGTGTCCTTATATTGGAAAATAAATAATATACCTACTACGTTAGAAAAAAATAACTCAATTATTTAGAAACAGTGTTTTATTATTCTTAAGACTACAAACTTACTATGAGAGAAATATTAGAAACATTTTATAAATTTTGAATACATTGGATATTAATTTAATAAATTATTTCGTACAAATGTTAAAATAAATTTAAAAAGTTCCGATTTCATAGAATTCGTTCTCTTATAGAAAGTTGGATACAATTCATCATTTCATATTAGGCATAAATATTTTGTTTCACTCAATTTATGACACTTATTAATTAAATAAATTTAAATTCTAAATTAATTGTAAGACTTTTCTTTTTAGACAGTACTCCTTACATAGGTATTCATATAAATAGATGGATTTAGCAATTATTTAAAGGAAACATTTCCATAGTGTCACTTAAAGCTACATATAGGAGCTTTTTTCAAAAGCTTTGCCAACTGAAAATTTGGCGTTGCAACTATCATTATTTATTACCATTACCAATAATTTTATGTGATGGGAAAAATTAGCCGTGTGGTGACGGCAGAGTAGAATACATTTGTCACCAACCCCTACTCTTCCCGCGGGTGTCGTAAGAGGCGACTTAGGGACTACACATCAAACAGAGAATGGGCAGCAGCGCTCTCTGAAAAACATCAATCTTTTAAACTGCGATCTCCAACCCGCCTGCCTAGCGTGGAGATTATGGCAAAACCCTCCACTTAATAGTGGAGGAGGCTCATAGTCCAGCAGTGGACTGTAAAGGGCTGTTGATGATGACCAATAATTTTAGCACATTATTCTAAAAGAAAAATATCACTTTGGTCTTATAAACTCATTATACTCGTAAGCTTTGAATCAACAGTAATCTTTTTTAGTAGATCTGAAATAGATAAAAAGTAAGTCAATTGATTAGGGTTACCTTATCATTCTCACCTTTGGATTAAACAAAGATTATCCTTGATATAAAAATAAATCATATATCCTTGAAGATCTTACGCTCCTGGTACAAAACCTCGCCTTGAATGCACCGATGCACGTTAATCGTCGGTTAGACCGCTTTTAATAGCGAATCAAGGTTATTATAGTTGCCATGGAAGAACGCCAATTTCTTAATCTGTCGTTAAACGGTTCTCCAAATATATACAAACTGATTTTGATTGCTTTGTGTGGATATTTTGGGGGTATCCAATCTATTGAATCAATCTACCAATCGCAGAATCTAATTTGGATTTGAAACTATATTTTTTTTAACATTACAATATTTTAGTGTTTCATCATTTTATTTAATATTTATTTTATTATATACAACAAAATGTTAACAAATAACTATTGATCAAACTATTCATCAAAATAAATATTTGATTTCTACAATGCTAAATATTATGCCAAGCACCACACACTATTCTTGGAGTTTATACACTGCGATGTCCAGTCCAAAACTAAGCCGAGCTTGTACTATGGGTACCAGCCAACGGATATAAGCTCGCACATAATATCCGTACTAAGCGCAAAAATATTGTAAAACCGTAAGTTGGCAACATTTTCGCGCCTAAACCGCTTATCTTATCTGCTTAGATCTAGAAAAGGACATAAATAAATCTTAAAAGGGACCAGAGAGGGGAAGAAAGTTTATTATACGAATTTTTTGGTGTTACTTATACAGGGTGTTAGGTAAATGGGTATATGAGCCGACACTAGCCCATGTTAACATGGTCAAATAAATGGTATGGTGAAGTCAGAAAATTGACATCTTCATTTTAATTATTTTAATTTTCATACAAAACGGATTTTATAAAATTTATTATGTATGAAAATTTAAAAAAAATAAATGATGATATCAAATTTCTGACTTCACCATACCATTTATATGACCATGTTAACATGGGCTAGTGTCGGCTCATATACACATTTACCTAACACCTTGTATATTACTGCCATACAAAAATATCTATTTAGTCTAGAGAAATTGATACTGTTGGAGAAGGTAAGTATTATCTCCCAACTCAGCTTTTAGACGAAACTAAAATGAGAGTAAGCGGTGTCTTACAGGTTTTTAAAACTTTTATAATTGGATTGGTTGTTATGAATTTCTTTGTTAATTTCTCACTGTAAACAACCTCGGTTTCATTCAAATCAAAATGCAAACCACTGATAACACTCAAAGGAAGACCTTTTCGAAATTGATATTGCTTTTAAATTCGACCTGACAGAGGTCAACCGTTACAAAAGATATCAAAGAAACCTTCTGATTTAGTGACAATGTTTATTGGGACTTCCACGAGGCAGAAAATTTGGATAGATATTAAAATTCGATTTGTTTGTTTATTTCTAAAACAAATTAAAAAGATATGAAGTCTTATGATAAGATCTTTGCTCTTACAATACGTATTTCAAAATTTTCCATGGAATCTCTGGAAATTAAAACAAATTATTTGATTTCATTCTAAGGAGACGTCGTAGAAGTTAGAAGACATTTAAAAGAATAATTAGATGTCTTTTAACTAAAAAGACTCTAAAGTTTAACAGACAACTATCAATTACGATGACATGACTTCTCCATTATAAATTACGTTAGCTTTCCGCCCGCGGCTTCGCCTGGGTGGAATTTTTCGGTTTTTCATATAACCTATGACACTCAGCACTAATATGGCTTTCTATTGGTGAAAGAATTTTTAAACTCGGTTCAGTAGATCCCGAGATTACCCCTTACAATTTAACAAATATACAAACACACAAACTTTACCTCATTATAATATTAGTATAGATGTAGAATGTTGACAGTGAGGAGGTTTTTGAATTGAAATTCATAAATCAAAATACATATGTATATCCCGAAGTAACACTCAAATACGAGTTCGCTCTTGAAAATCAGAGATCGAACATACCAAATTAAGATAGTCGATTTCTTCAAGTGAGAATTAATAATCTTCCAGACATTAGTTAATACTCTATTCTTAATTCGCTCTACAAGGACAGCCAGAAGGTCGTATCCTCTCAAGTGTGCCTCAAGGGTGTAGTGGTAGTGTTCACAAGGCTAAGGCTTCCGTCTAGACGACGCGTCGCGTAGTTAAGTTAAGAGATAAGGAAGGAAACGAATACGAATGCTACGATACTTAAAGCTGATCACCCAATGCTTAGAATACACGATGCTATGCTAAAATATCTTATGATCGCTTTAAGCTTCAGCCAAACCAACGCACGCAGATTGCGTCGGCGATGGCGATCACTACGCGTGCATAGGGCAAAGACAGAACGCGCGTCCTATCATTGGTCGTTTAATGCAGGTAAATACACAAAGAGCCATGCTAAAATATCTTATAAGTTTTAGTGCCGGTTAGTGCGATCTATTTCACGCACTAAGCTAACTGCTAACTTATAGTAGAAAAGATCGCGTTAATTTACCAGTAACTTTTGCCCGCGACTTCGCCCGCATGATTTTCGGACAGTCCAGTATGCATCTTATGCGAGAGTGCTCTTCCAAAAACCGGGATAAAAGACTATCCTGTTCATTTCTCTGAACTAAAATCTAATTATCTCTGTACCAAAGTGTGCCAAAATGGTCCCAAGCTGATCATTACTTAATACATTGTGCCACGATACTGTATTTCAGTTAAAATTGCTGAGAATAGAATATACTATTAGTATGTAATAAAATCAATCCAGAAATGTTGCAAGCCTATACAAAATACTCTGTGACAATCACTCACAAAAATAAGTAGAGTTCAGTGTGACAGTCTCTATGTATATCGTAGATAAGCTAAGCTATGTTAGCTTCTCTCACACTATGCCCTGTGCTTAATGGTAAACATTTGCCTTAGAATAGGAATCAAGAAGCTCTTTGGAAATATTTTATGTTCGGAAACCGTCTTTACAGTTCAGTGATCGAAGCCTTATTGCTTTGAGATCTAGAATGTGAAATATTTTTTGCTATTCTTAGTATGATATAAACTATAGCAACTTTCAAATGAGCACGATTTTGATAGAGCATGAGACAAAGAAAATAGTAGGTAGTGGATTGATCAATAAGGCATTGATACAAAGTACATAAAGGTCACACAATGTAAATTTTATTAGTTACAACATGCTTTACAATGAGTGTGTAAAAGTATGTACCCATTATACGTACCTACACAATTTATTTTCATTAAAAATTAAAAGGACATCAGAAAGAGCGGATAGTATTTTGTTCTTAGCCTCAACATATAATCATTTTTTTTAAGTTTAACACAATAAAAATCTCTTAAAATTTCAATCGTTAATAACATTAAGTACAGTCGCGGAATGAAAAGGTTCGTCACCTTAGTGTCGGTTTTCGCTTGCACTAGGTACTGTAAGAGTCAAACCTGCCAACATAACCGTGCAAGAAACAGTGCTGCTAACATTTAAATAAATATGACGTTTGTTAACGAATAAGGTTTTGCTTGTTTATTTTTCTATCCCATCAGTGCAATGTTACAAAATGTAGTTTTTTTAATTTGATAGATAATGGCAGGTTGAACCAACAAGAAGGTTTTAGTTTATCAATCATAATAATCTTCTTGACAAGTTAAATCGTCAAACAACTTTGATCTGAATAATTTTGAACTTTACTGACAGACAGCTAAAGATTATTTTCTCTAACTCGAGATTATTCTGTAACATAGTTTCAAAAGGTAATATGTGCTCGCGATTCGTTGAAGGAATCAATTTGAAAACTGACGAACCTTTTCATTCCGCGACTGTACATCGTTGCAACGTAGAGCCCGTTTTTAATTCTTAAGCTGCTATTACGGTCCTGCGTTAAAAGATTCAAAAGGCATTTCTAATTACACAAAGTGGATAGAAATTGCGGAGAGCTCTAGAACAAAGCTGGGTTTGGAGCGCGGATATGCATATCCAACATAGATTAAGACTGACAGCTTGAAAACTTAGGCAGAGAATGAAAATGCAAGAACCTAGCGTGCGAAACTCGCATTTTACGAGGTAGTAATTCAATTAATTATTTATACATAAATCTTATACTATACTAATATTATAAAGAGGTAAAGTTTGTGTGTTTGTATATTTGTTAAATTGTAAGGGGTAATCTCGGGTTCTACTGAACCGATTTTAAAAATTCTTTCACCAATAGAAAGCCACATTATTGCTGAGTGTCATAGGTTAGTATATAAAAAACCGAAAAATTCACCGCGGGCGGAAAGCCAGTAAATCATATAAAAACAGTTAAGCTGTGTTGCACTATCTTACTTTAACCTTGGCTAACGTCAAAAATCTGTCAAAGTCCATACAAACTACACCAGTGTTTGTCATAGTTACGGTTAATGTAAGTCGGTGCAACTCAGCCTTAGAATCTAGGGCAGGTTAGTTAATAAGTTATTTAGTAACGAATTTAACTAAATCGTTAAAATGTTTTTTTTTCAAAACAAACTAATCAAAAGAATACAACAGAATATCACACATATTACCTACAATACGTACGTGGCAGAGTTTATTAATATGACGGCTGAAGAACATACAAACGTAATAAAACTTTCTTACCACAGTCCGGACGAAAAAGGTCATGTCAGGCTAACACTATTTTGTCCCAAGGATGCAACTGCATCTGGAATTATCAAAAGAAAAAGAAGCTACAGCATTTTAATTGACATGAAATGCATGAAGCTTATCTGTATTTTTTTCCAGAATACAAATAATAGGCACAATACATTACGTCTGATTGTTTTCCACAAGTTTAGCCCTCTGTCGCCATATTCTTTGCCGACGCTTCAGTCCCTAGATCTACATATCTGACCTAGATGCGGTATTTTGCTAGAGCAGGACAGGAAACCGGCGGACGTGACTGGATCACCGTTTTTGTTTGTTTATGTAAACTGCGGTTTACGCTGCAGTGTAAACTGGGCCTTACGATACGTACTGCAGTGTACACCCGACTTTATGTAGAGCGAGCAGAGTGCACTAGGGTGTAGTAAATAAAGATGTTTTATTCAGTACCTCTAGCATATACAACTTTCGTATTCGAATCGTTTGCGTATTCGACAAAATTCGATACTCAATCTTCGAATTAAACGATAACGTGACAATTTTGATTCTCAAAATAAGTTTCGTGTTTCGTTCTCATACTAAGGGTGGGTTGCACCATCTTACTTTGACTTTGACAAACGTCAAAAATCTTTCAAACTCCGTACAAAAAGCACCGGTTATCGCCATAGTTACCGTTAAAGTTAGGTGGTGCAACTCAGCCTAAGTTCACTTTACAACACGTTAAAAGGGCGCTGTTGTAGTTTTCGTAATCTTTTGATGGCGATTCTAATACGCAAACGATTCGAACTCGAAAGTTTTTCGTACTAGCCATACTGGCTTTGATGCGAATAATAATTCTGTAGTAAAATCATTCTGGTAACGAGTTGCTGGGAGTGTTTCAGAATTTAAATGCAATGGTCTTATGTTTGGATCCGGTAAATGGAAGCAAAGCCTTCACGTAAAGCTCAGGAAATTCATGAAATGTAAATTAGCTTTGTCTGTTCTTAGTCTAAACCAGTACAGTGGTTCTTAACCGGTGGTCCGCGAAGACATCGTAAGAAACAAGTGATGGGACGTGATGAGTCGAGTCAACACAACGCAAACGGCCCACAGTGGGCGAGAAATCGACCTCCGCTTTCATAGGATTTGAAAAAAAAAAACATTCTTCCTCTCAAAATGACCTTACCTATACACCCACGAAGTTTGTCTGACCTTCCGTGGTCCCTGACAAGACAGAAATTTGGTAAAATGGTCCCTCATGACTTAAAGGTTAAGAACCACTGGTCTAAACTAAACTAATAGACAGGAAGCAGCTCTTGTACGGATTTCAGTGGTTACATTACATGAAGACTAAGTAAGTTCTATAAATTGTTTGGTACCTACTTATAAACACTGTTTCTTACTACGAGACCTAAATCCACATGTTAAGCAGACTTATCTGACAAAATTTTGACTTCTTGATATGTAAGGAATTTCAAAATTTAAACGTCTCAAAACATTTTGAGTAGGATCTCTTCAGAGCACTTGCACGACCCAAATAAAGCTTTTCCCGCTGCCACTTCAGGACAACACATCTGCTGCCTTTAAAAATGCCTGTAAAATGCTAATACAGGTAACAATACAATAAATAAAGACAAATGTCAAGAATGCCTCCAATAATAAGTATAACCTCTGCAAAGAGCTGCAGGTCTGGAATCTGGAATGCAATTATCCCAGCCCGCGGGATCCCGGGATTCCTCCAGACTTCGTTTAAATTACAAATATCGGAATGGAGGAATTTTTGTCTGGCAGTCTATTAAGGGATGAACTGAAAATCTCAATGTAACGAAGACGTTTTGTTTCGACTGTACGAATATCTCTGTAATTTGACTGAGAGATGGTACCTAAATGACAGAAGTAACACAGTCTTTTTGATTTTTATTTTTAAAGATTGCTTTATCATATTATCGCATAAGTTAAGGGGACAGAATACTAACTAACTTTAGCATCTTCCTCGTCGATAGTGAGTACTTTAGTCTAAGAAATGTAGATGCAAAAAAAAATTTACCAGGCGGTGCGAGAACTAACGCGATCTTACGATACTTCCTTTCGAGGGTTGGAAATTCTAACTTCAAGAAATAAATTCGAGAGTTGGAAATTTAAACTTTAGTTTCCCTCTAATTCTCTACCCTCTTTAAATTTCAAGTCTCCCATACTACTTGTGAGTCGGGTAAAGTCTTTTTAGCTAAATTTTAGCTAATTCTGTTTTTTTTTAAACAAAGCAGAAACATACTTGAATTTGGGTACGAAGAAAAATGGTGACTTAGTAAAACCACCGTATCGCGTTTCGACATTCGTCTGATATTATAAAATTAAAGCGCTTTCCTCCTGGTACTTGGAAAATGCATAAAGACCTGTTTTAATTAAAACGTTCATTTTCAAATGAAAGAGGAAAGGTAAAGAGCGCCATTCGTAGAACTAAACATGCTAACCGCTCAAAAACGTTTTGCCTTTTTTGCAAAATACGTTGGAAAATGTAAATATCATGACGATTAATTATGTAGAAACTTGTAAATATTAAAACATATTTGACTGCTTGTCTTGTCCTAAATTTTTAAAGTAATCGTGTAGTTAAAGTTTACCTAATGCTCTTTTTTCATCATCTTGAACGTGAAAGTTCTTTGGTAAACATCAATACTTACTACATTCTAAAAAATACAACATTAAGAATTAACCAAATTGATATGGGACCAACTCAAGTTTCAATCATCTCTACTGTTAGCTACTTTAAAACCTAGTAATATTGCTCTGTTTAAATAATGAATCTTGAAAGAATGAAAGAACAATATTTCTGCATTGCTCATCAAATTACTCGAGTATTTTGATCTCTTGTTGAGCTTACAATTCCAGAGCTTTAAATAAATAATGTCGACCGAGTGGAATTTACTCCAGTGTTCGTAGATTGCAAGAGAAAATGGAGAAAAGCAACACAATAGTTAGTTTTTAGACTTATCCCGGGACACGCGTAAATTTTAGTTTGTATAACCGCTGTAAGTCCACGATATGTGTTATCCGTTGTAATAAGGGAGAGGTCCGGCAATTTGGACCAGTTTTTTTCAATCCCATTTTACACATAGTTTTCTTTTGTTTTTGCTAATGTTCATGGTATATAATTAAAGAAAAATTATTAAACTTACTATTTCATAGGTATTAATCAACATAATTGTTGTATATTTAGCACAAATCAACAAAATACGAGTTCAAAGCGTCGGTCCAATTTAGCCAACCGGTTCGATAATTTGTACCACATGGTTAATAAATTCTATTTCAATAAATTTCAAGCCTTTAAAAAAACTATGGCATAATATTATATGATACATCCTTAACAAATTAGGTAACGAAAAGGAGCAGTAGTTAATAACATAGACAATCGATATTGTTTTACACGTTATCACGATTTTGAGTACAAGTTTTGTAATTCCAATTATCGTAACGCACACTTCTACCTAATCTACTTTGCCAGTCTTTTGCTTTCATTTATTGTTAGTCAAACATAACTACGCTATTATAACTTCAAAATATAATTAACTAAAAAAAAATTCAAAATCCTTTGGTAAAGTTCCATACAACTTGATGTGGTACAATTTAGCCGACAAGGTGATAGTGCTTTTAAAAAATCGGTAAAAAATATAGCTTGTAAATACCGAAAAATGTTTCAAATAATTGTAATCCACACTAATTTACGCTTCTAAATAATATATTAGAAACATCCTGTGATTAAATTTAACAAAATTACAAACTAAACATGCATTGTCAAAAGTTACTTGAAAACAATGAAAAAATAATTTTCAAAATAAAACACACGTGTTCGTTGTCGCGGCAAAAACCAATTGGCCGATATTAATTGAATTTAGTTGTGTATCGCTAAGTGTTGCAATTACAGACATTCAATAAATACTTTACGAAATATAAGGGTGGTACAATTTACCCGGCGGTACAATATACCGAACTCTCCCCTATAATGTGACCCTAAGGAACTCTTTATATCCAGAAAAAGTATTATAAGGTATCGTAAATTTTCTTTCACCATTTGTATCAAGTTTACGTAATTCTCGCGTCTCTGCAACTTTTTGTGTCTGGAAAAAGCTGTCTTATAAAAAAAATTCAAGCAAGCTGCACGCAAGGCTAGTCAGGAGACAAATAAATGGCATATTTTTGTCATTTATTGATAAAACAATAATTGTGTATAACAGAATTTAAGTACATGAACGACTTATCTGGTATGTTACAAATTACAGTGCCAATTTAGCTGTATAAATAACGTAGACCGACGACATCGTAAAGGTAGCAGGGAAGCGCTGAACGCAGGCCGCTACTAATCGATCAACATGGAAAGCATTGGAGGAGGCCTATGTTCAGCAGTGGACGTCCTATGGCTGAAATGATGATGATGATGATGAATAATGTAGCTTACGTATCACGTGTCCAACCGACTGCATAATATCATAATTCGTATTGTAATATTCCTATGCCATTTTGCAACCAACCAAGATGTAAAGTCTGAATTGTGCTGTCGATGTTACTTGAAGCAGATTACATTAAAAAGGATAAACATCATCACAAAAAATAAGATCCTCCTAAGAAAACCAATAAATATTAATGTAAATCGTTTTCAATTTACATAACTTGGAAACGGGGTGTATTGTGAATTGGGTGTTTCATAGATTACTTTTTTATGGGTTGACCCACAAAAGGTGAGGAAATCTGTTTAAAATTCAGGAGATTTCACCTTTTTTATCCTCTGACACTCTTAGTAGACAGAGTTATGAATATTTTTATGGCTTTAATGAGACTTTTATGGGACTTTATCATGTAAGTACTTTGTAATACTGAAAAAACATTACGTGACTATTGCAACTCTTGTGTAGCCAGGATCTACAGCTTGACCGCCAATAAAATCCCAACCAATTAAGCTCAATTTGGTGCCGGGGGAAGTTAAACTGTCATTGTACCCGCAACGAAATTAATCAGAAGAACATAAGAGGAGTTCGAAGTTAAGGTTCGACTTCACTCCAATGCAAAGAGAATGAGAGGAGACCAAACAAAGGTTTAAGTAATTTTTAAGAAAATATATGCACCACGTCAGTACCGAAGCATCAATTATGGAGCCACCTATCTTATGAGCCCCATCTTATGAGCTATTAGTTACCTGTCAATAATATTTTACAAAACCTCTTACAAGCA
This sequence comes from Ostrinia furnacalis, assembly GCF_004193835.3. Taxonomy (NCBI): domain Eukaryota; kingdom Metazoa; phylum Arthropoda; class Insecta; order Lepidoptera; family Crambidae; genus Ostrinia; species Ostrinia furnacalis. The sequence goes on along the minus strand of NW_021131305.1, from coordinate 707,499 downwards.
CGGAAATACGACTGTTAATTTACTGAAAACAAATTGTGAAACCGTATCATTACACTTACTTGCATGTTTTTTAATGATCTATAAGATGATGAGATCATGTATTGAAGTAAAATCGGTTTCTAATATCGAACTGCTGAGGTAGTTAGGTAATCTTTCCTGAATAACTATATCCTGGGACTCCGAAAAGCCGGGTTGGAGCTATCTTTTTTAAAATTCTCGGATGATTCCAGAGGCTAAGGTCGTAAAACCAGCCTAGTTAATATTCCGCGCAAAGGTATTGACGAGATAGATTATACGCCAGCGCTATCGCCCAAAAAGAACGTTAAAAAAAATATTGCTCTTACTATCGACGTATTTTGAGATATTAGGATTCTAAATTCCATGCAAAAATACATATGCAAATAATTAGGTACCTCCTTGTTGAAACAATATTTGATGAATTTCAGCTCTTATATGATTACACTGTTAATAGATAAAAAATGCCATTGCTATTTAGATAAAAAGTACCGCTATTTATAGGGGACTATCGAGACGGGGATTTACCGTAGAGAGATTAATAGTTCCTTACGTTTCCCCTTTAGGTTTGTAGCCGTTAGCAAAGATTTATTCAAATGGATTCGAAATTTAAATTGCTGCGTTCTAAAATCAAAAATTTCATTTTAAATTGTGATCCCGCCTCCTTACTTTCATTGTGGTTTAGCGAGAAGGTTGTTACATAGCTCATTAAGCTGCCAGCAATAAAAATAAATGGGAAATTTTCCTCCTTATTCATCAAAAAGCCCAACCCTACTGCGTGGAATAAAATTGGATCAAGATGAGAGAAAAGCTGACATATTTTCAGGTTAATTAGTATTTTCATTTCGACATAAACGAGATAAAAATCATGAACCAATTTTTTCGGATACTGCCCCAAAATAAGCAAAGACGATAACGATATTATATTTGGATAGATTCGCATTACACAATATATTTCGGTTTCAGCCAGGTCGCCCACTGCTGGGAACAGACAAAGAATTTTCACAACAAACGGTCCTAGCCTGCTACCCATATCCCGGTGCTTCAGCGATCTTCACTATCGCGGTCCACCGTGAACATACAAAACTACTGGTACATATTTATCGTTTCAGCCAAATGACGTCCACTGCTGGACAAAGGCCTCCCCCAAGGTTTTCCACAATGAACGGTCCTGCTCTGCCCGCATCCAGGCTCTTCCCGCGACTTTTACCAGATCGTCGGTCCACCTAGTAGGAGGCCTGCCCACGCTACGTCTTCCAGCCCGTGGTCGCCACTCGAGAACTTTCCTGCCCCAACGGCCATCGTCTCTACGAGCTATGTGCCCCGCCCACTACCACTTGATTTTAGCAATTTATTGGCTGTACTTATTCTCTAAACTCCAATGAACAGTTTTTCTTAATGCAGAACAAGGTATTTGACCGCAATCGCACCTGATATTAAGTGAGATGCAGTATAGGATGGTACATGCGTGCCCTGTAAGTGCCTATTCACTCTCGCCTTGAAAATGCCCGGATTATAGTGTTCGGGAAACACAGCAGAAGGCAGCAAATTCCAGTCCCTAGCTGTTCGCATTATAAAAGTGTGTTAGCGAAACGGTTATTGTAGTAATATAAATGTTCATGCTCATCATCATCATACTAACATTTGCCCTATACGGGATTTGAACCTGAAGTTCAACTGATGTAGTTTACCTTAAGTATTACCTATTTAAAAACTTAGGGTCCAAAATATACATCTAGAAACATGTCAGGCAGCGTGTCAAGCCAAGTTCAAGCAAAGGAGGCTAGCCAGCGCCGAGTGTAATATTATCACCTTTTTACAACTTTTTTGTTTTTGGTGAGATTTAAATAAATACACTTTTTGTTACAGATATGCTCCAGTCGTTATTACAGCCCAGAGATAATCAGCGGTGTAAGTTTATTCATTTATTGTACCACAATATTAATGACCAGTACACGAAAAGCTTTGCCTTACGCAAATAATAAATCCAATTTTATGGCACCACACACACCATATGCCATAATGCCAAGTATTGCCAAGATATGCCACGACATTCAACGAAAAGCTATGGGCTTAACACGCTGTCTACCTATGCCTAAAATTTCATCTGAGGAATATGCATGGAAAACTATTTTTCCCATAAAGTACGACTAAATCAAAAGAAGACTGAGAACATCCATTAATTCAACAATATTTTTGTTATCATTGTAATTGAAATAGTTTTTATATCAAACAATATTCTACATATAAATCTGCATTATAAAAATACTTCCATTAATTTAATTAAAAAAGCCATGCATATTCTTTATTAAGATAATAAAAAGCAGCAAGCGTTATTAATTTAGCAAAATCATGCTTCAAACAAAGCTGAAGCTAGCAAGCGTTTTATCTCTGGAATACAGTCAAAAGTATACAACAGAAAAGATAAAGTAAAACGAGAAATTGTAAGGAAAATGAAAAATATCAGTCTTTGTTTATTTGGTAAAATGTACAGCCCCTTATAATGGGAGTCGCGTGATTTCCACCCCATAATAGCATTGTTCCGTGAACGTCCCCAAAATAAATAATAAGCATTGAAATTAGGGACTTCTATAGACGCTATATAACTTGGTATTTTGTTGCTTATTCACAAACGATGCTTGCTTAAGTGAAGCAGCAAATCGAACGCACAGCGTTGAATAGAGCTCTGTGATTGGTTCGTGTGTCATCCAGTATGTCCACACGCACTGTGAGACCTTATAGTAATGTTTGTCAATACGGGCGAAAATGAGGAACTAGTTTTCCTTTATTGAGGCAATATACATACAAGTTTTAATAGAATTTACGAGTACCTCCATTTTGTACTTAAAAGATGCAGCGAAAGAAACTCAGTATTTCCAAAATATTTTCCAAAGATTATAGCAAGGAACAGATATACATATTTTGTACTTTCTTCTTTATATTAACTCTATTTTAACTATGTACTTTTAATATGTGAATTGATGAGCCAAATGTCTTCTTCATGCTTCGCCTGGATATCGGTTTGTTGAACTAATTGATGTAAGTAATCCACGAGTTTTATAATATCTATTGTATATTCTAAAGTAAAGACAATATTGAAAGAATCTGATTCGTAGTTCCAGAGAGTATCCCAAAAACATAAACAGGGTGTCCCAAAAAAAAGTCAGGCGGAAGTCCGGTGGTAGAGCACCCTTAGGGGTAGGTACCCGAGTCACCCCATGTTTGTTCTGCTATTTTTTGTAGAAATTTTGTTTTTAAGGACCTCCTACACATCTTAGCCCTTATTTTTCGGTTTCGGCCGCACGGTATTCGATCCTATAATCAACGTTCAGGGCAACCCTCTATTAAGTTTTTAGCTTAAAATTTTTGTTCTGCATAATTCATTTGTTTTTTTCTTTCAGAAGTGCCAATAATTTCACTTTCTCACCTAGAAAGTTGTTTGAAATATCTAAAACCTAAATGGCTAAGGTTACACGTCCCGGTTGACCAGGACGAGTCCCGGTTTGAAATATTTTTTTTCATTTAAATTATAGCCTTGTTTCGCGCTCGCTTCGCTTGCGCTTTAATTTTAAGTTGCTTTACCAGTCCGATGTGTTCTCATTCACCCGTGCGAAACCGGGGCGGGAAATCCATAGACAATATTGGGAACTAAGCACTAGATATTGGTAGAATCGAGAGAGAATTTAAGAGTAGGCGCACACCGTTGATTTTTTATCGGCCGATAGTTTAGTCGGGCAGTTGATCAGTATGGGCATGTATGGGAGTGCGCACACTACGCCGATTCGATTTGGCCGATTCTTCATACAATTTAAAATCGGGCACAACTATCGGCCAACTAAAAATCAACGGTGTGCGCCTACTCTAAAAGTTGGGAGAAAACAATTGTGGTAATGATCATCACCTTTGCCCCGCAGCCAAAATGATTGGCGCTATGCCAGCAGTTGCTGTGCGCCATGAACGCCGGCGAGCTGAGAAGAGGGGCACAGGGGGGCGCCGGCCCTCCCAGCTGCCCCTCCAGATGGGGCGAATGCCAGACATGGACGCCACTCCGTCCCCGGACACCCACCGTCTGAGGAACGAGCTCTATGTGTGTGGGAAGGTGAGTGAGGTGAGACTTTTGAATCCTATTACTGATGAGATCCAAAGAAGACCCGTGTCCGAATGCACCCCCAACCCATGCGAAACTAGCATGAGTGTGAGATGAAGTAAGTGGTTATTTGGAATTCCTTTAGAAAATGCGTCCATTTCAGAGTAATCAATCGTGCATCAACTGCTTTAGGTAGCGTTTCGAAAAGGTAAGTGAGATTTGGAGAGTGAGTGTGTCTCTTGTAGTATAGTTGTAGGTTAAAGCTTTCACTTCACGGTGCCAGATGGCTATAATCCATATTATTGTCTCCATAACACCATTAGTATTTGATATTAACATGTATATTATCAGAGAATGAAAAAGTCAAGCCAGCATCTGACTCGAACACTCTGATATACTATTTTCAGTAATATTCACCTAACACTGGCTTGCAATACCATGTAACTAAAATCTCATATTTATAGAGTTCGAGTAAGGTGCAAGTTCGTATGCGACTCCACACAGCAGCAGCAAGCGACACGTTCTATGATATACACTCGCGAGCAAAAGTATGGAATCACTTACATGAAGTTGTTTCCACGCGATCTTGTGTACTAACGAATTTGTTAGTAACAAAAAAAGTAGCACCATTTTAAAGATAAAACTTTTAAATTTAAATTGATACCAAATTCATTTAAATCACACCAGTATTTAAAAAGATATCGCGGTTGATGTGAAGAAGTAAGGAAAAAGACATGTATCAACTGTTTGATACGTCGCGAGCTCGCGAGTTGCGGCCTATTTACCCCTTATAAAAGCACGTGTTTTCGGATTTTTGCTTTCACACGTTGATCCATACACATCTCCGCTTCTTTTGACACTTTACTTGGGATTCTACGCCTTCAGAAGCAGCACAAATCGTTGCAATATTGCAACAAGGGCTCAACCAGCGGGCTGTCGCACGTCAGCTCCACATAAGCCAGTCCTGGGTTTAGAAAGTTTTAAGACGCTTTTGGGAGACTGGTGGCTTTATCCCGAGACCAAGTTCTGAACAGCGCCGGTGCACATCGCAGAGGGATGACCGTTTTTTCATGTCAACCTCTCCATAAAATCGTCATTTGACTGGTATCGAAGTCCAGCAAGAGCTCAAAAATGTTCGTAGGATAGCTGTTAGCAAGTGGACAGTTCGTCTAAAATATAAGCAATAGAATTTGACTCCAAAAAGGCCTGCCACAGGCTCGAAACTGATGGCAGGTCACCGATAAGCACGCTTTCAATTTGCTCGTATACATCTCGATGGGAAGTCGAGCAAGCCACCCCTATAAGCCACTGTTTCAGCGAACCAGCACTGCACAAATTGCTCCCCAGGCCGCCTATAGAGCCGACCTCTTCGACTGCTGCACTGCAAACACAGTCTGCATTCATTGGAGAACAAAACTCGCCTCCATTACTCGCCTTCCCATCAAAATGTGTGCGAGCAAATTAAAGGCGTGTTTGTCGGTGACCTGCCGTCAGTTTCGAGACTGTGGCAGTCCTTTTTCGGGTCAAATTCTATTGCTTATATCTTAGACAAACTGTTCACTTGCTAACAGCTATCCTACGAACATTTTTTAGCTCTTGCTGGACTTCGATATCAGTCAAATGACGATTTCATAGAGAAGTTGACATGAAAAAACGGTCATCCCTCTGCGATGTGCACCGGCGCTGTTCAGAACTTGGTCTCGGGATAAAGCCACCAGTCTCCCGAAAGCGTCTTAAAACTTTCGAAACCCAGGACTGGCTTATGTGGAGCTGACGTGCGACAGCCCGCTGGTTGAGCCCTTGTTGCAATATTGAAACGATTTGTGCTGCTTCTGAAGGTGTAGAATCCCAGGTAAAGTATCAAAAGAAGCGGAGATGTGTATGGATCAACGTGTGAAAGCAAAAATCCGAAAACACGTGCTTTTATAAGGGGTAAATAGGCCGCAACTCGCGACGTATCAAACAGTTGATACATGTCTTTTTCCTTATTTCTTCACATCAACCGCGATATCTTTTTAAATACTGGTGTGATTTAAATGAATTTGGTATCAATTTAAAGTTAAAAGTTTGATCTTTAAAATGGTGCCACTTTTTTTGTTACTAACAAATTCGTTAGTACACAAGATCGCGTGGAAACAGCTTCATGTAAGTGATTCCATACTTTTGCTCGCGAGTGTACTTTCAGACGTGTCGCTAGCAACGGATGCTATTTCATAGAAATACGTACGTAGCATTCGTTCCTAGCGACACGTCGTCTGAAAGTATTTCATAGAAATTGTCGTCTGCTGCTGCTGCGTGGAGTCGTCTACGAAATCATACCTTAAAACTATTTCCATCATCCTAAGTCTAACAAAGACTTCCCGATCATCTCCAGGTGGCAGCACTACACGCCGTGGTGGGCTCCCTTCTCCTGGGCATCGTGGTGCTGGTGGTGGGGCTAGTGCAGCTGTCGCCGGGGGCGGAGGCCGCGCAGCACCGCTACTACCTGATGGGGGCTGGTGCGGCCATGGTGGGGGCTGGCGTGCTGGGAGCTGTGCTGAGGTAAGGTCTTGCTTAGTCAAGTTTTTGGATAGTTCATAGGTAGATAGAAAGTAACAACGTAGAGACAGAGGGCAGGGCTTCTAGCTGATGGGAGCTGGTTCAGCTATGGTGCTGGGAGCTGTGCTAAGGTGAGACCTTATTCAAGGTTTTGGCTCTATGGTGAGACGATACTTGGCTCGGGATGATGCATTATAGGTTATAGATAGTGAGCACCAATACAGAGACAGGGGGAAGGGTTTCTAGCTTATGGGAGCTAGTATAGCTATGGTGAGGCTGGCGTATTCGACGCTATGATGAGGTAAGCACTGATCATCTTCAGGTGGCAGACTCGATTTTTATTCAGAGTTGATGCGCAGACGCGGGCGTTTCTAACGGCTAGGTCCATCCGTATCGTTCACAGTGATGAGCGTCTGTTAGATGTGACTACGGTGGTTCTAAACTATTTTGGTTCACCTGCCCAATCGCGGCACTGTGAGCAGTAGACGCCAAGACTCATAGCGCCCGCGCCTCCACTCCGAATGAGGCCCTACACGCTGTAGTACGCTCCCTTCTCCTGGGCTTCGTGGTGCTGGTGGTGGGGCTAGTGCAGCTGTCGCCGGGGGCGGAGGCCGCGCAGCACCGCTACTACCTGATGGGGGCTGGTGCGGCCATGGTGGGGGCTGGCGTGCTGGGAGCTGTGCTGAGGTGAGACCTTGCTTAGTCAAGTTTTTGGATAGTACGGTCATAGGTAGATAGAGAGCACCAACGTAGAGACACAGGGCAGGGTTTCTAGATGATGGGGGCTGGTTCAGCTATGGTGCTGGGAGCTGTGCTGAGGTGAGACCTTATTCAAGTTTTTGGCTCTATGGTGAGACGGGACTTGGCTCGGGCTGATGCATTGAAGGTTATAGATAGTGAGCACCAATACAGAGACAGAGGGCAGGGTTTATAGCTGATGAGAGCCGCCGGGGGCGGAGGCCGCGCAGCACCGCTACTACCTGATGGGGGCTGGTGCGGCCATGATGGGGGCTGGCGTGCTGGGAGCTGTGCTGAGGTGAGACACTTCTGCAGGACTTGGAGGCGAACTGTCATATAGTGGCGATCACAATCGACACCGGTTGCAGTGATACTAGGACTCTATTAAACTAGAACAGCCGCTCAACAAAAAAAAGACACTAGGCCTAATTTTAGAGACGTAACTTGGGTTAGGACACCAACGCAGCTACAGTGGATTGCATAGGTCATGAATAAGGAACATCAAGACAAAGACAGTGGATAGTAGACAGAGGGAACTCGCAAAGTTCGTCATGTAATGATGTGGGCCAGTCTCATAAAACTCTTTAGGTATATCTGCTGTGCCTCTGGCAAACAATACAGTGACAAGACACAACACTGTAGTCCTAAAATTGAAAACCATCAACTTCAACGTTAGTTCCGAATATTTTAATAAGAGTCACAAGAATAACATCTAAAACTCACTTTATAACCTAGGCTATAATTTAGGTCACATGCTCACCGGCCATAACGCCCGCCTGGCCGTAGAGTTCTAACCTAATTACCGTCCTTACGCTCATCCTACCTAGGCAATTAGATCTGGAACTAATTGGCATACCTAGTCGGTAGGCAGGTAGAATAATAAGATAAATACTGGAACTGTTAATAAGATCCCTTGAAAATTTATAGAATAGCAAAACATGTCCCAAGTCATAATAGAGACGCTAAAGATGTGTTATCGATGTATGAATAGGATTGATCGATCTTCCACGAAAGCTTATTTATCACTAGCTGCATGTGCCCGCGACTTCGTACGCGTGAAAACCCGTTTTCGCAACATTTTTCATTTTTTTTCTGTACCTATTACTCGTAGCGTGATGGTATATAGCCTATAGCCTTCCTCAATAAATGGGCTATCTGACATTGAAAGAATTTTTCAAATCGGACCGGTAGTTCCTGAGATTAGTGCGTTGAAGTAAACAGACAAACAAACAAACTCTTAAGCTTTATAATATTCGTATAGATTAGCTTTAGATCTGTGGGTTTCTTTTATCAGAGCGTTCAGAAACACCACCAGATGATACTTTCAGTCATTTCTCTCTCATAAATTAGATAGAGTCTAATTTATCAGATACAAATGGATGATTCGGCTTTTGCTTGCAGTTTAATATGCAAATACGATCTTACTGCATAAAATATACACACATATTCTGTGTTCAAATTCCTCACGGACGAATCAGCATCGAGTCTCGAAAAGTCATCCTTCGTCGTAAATGTATTTTATTCTTCATAAAGCGGCGGAAGATCCGAAGGGTACCCAAGATGAGATAAACTTTCTTTTACACCAATTTTACTTCCATTCGCGTTTTTATCACCGGAAGGATGTTGTGGATGGCTTAAGCCTTCGAACACTTCCTCGAAAAGGTAGCACGAGTAAAATAATAATATGCCCGCTATCAATTTATTTATTTAAGTACTAGCGGCCGCCCGCGACTTCGTACGCGTGGATCCCGTTTTACCCCCTTAGGGGTGGAGTTTCGTAAAATCCTTTCTTAGCAGATGCCTACGTCATAACATCTACCTGTATGCCAAATTTCAGCCCGATCCGTCCAGTGGTTTGGGCTGTTCGTTGATAGATCACTATGTCAGTCAGTCAGTTGCCTTTGAGTTATAATATTTAGATTTTGTTTTTACTCCATAACTGTGAAAAGTTCCCAAATGAAACCCGAACGCTTTTCTTTTGATAGTAATGTCGAAAACAGAGTCACGCACCACAGAAATAAATTGATGCAATAAAAGAAGCAACATTAAGGCCTAATTCACACGAGAGCTTTTTTAACGTCCGTTAAAAAAGCGTTCAAATAGAACATATGCATACCCAAGTACGTGTTCACACGTCGGCGCTTTTAAAACGCGACGCTTTTTTATCGAGCAGTGTTGCATTTTCAACGCAGAGCGTTGGGAATAGGCTTGGGTATGCNGTTCAAATAGAACATATGCATACCCAAGTACGTGTTCACACGTCGGCGCTTTTAAAACGCGACGCTTTTTTATCGAGCAGTGTTGCATTTTCAACGCAGAGCGTTGGGAATAGGCTTGGGTATGCATATTATGTTCTATTTGAACGCTTTTTTAACGGACGTTAAAAAAGCTCTCGTGTGAATTAGGCCTAACTAATTTTGGACGTCCAAAAAGAAAGGTAAAAGCGCTTTTTAAAAGCCTATTAGCAGGAAATAAAAAAACTTTTGAGAAGGCAACAATAACAATTAATAAAATAAGACAATACTAAGGCTGAGTTGCACCATCTTATTTTGACTTTAACGAACGTCAAAAATCTATCAAAATCCATACAAAAAGCACCGGTTATTGTTAAAGTTACGGTCAAAGTAAGTTGGTGCAACTCAGCCTAAGAAAAATTTGTGCTAAAATGTTTAAAACCAGAAGATTGGTGTAAATAAATATCAACAGGCGGTGGTGGTCTACCATCAGGTGACGTACTCATCCCAATTTAGACGATAGTTAGTAGTTAGAGAAACATTAAGAGCGTTTACGCCGTTTGGCGCAAAAACAGTACTTTTTCAACTCGTTACAATCATTAACCAGTAATACTACAAATATGTTATAGGCATAAATAGTTAGGCAATTTCGTCGTCTAAGTAGTTAATTGAGAAAATATTGCGATTAGTTTAGTATTTAAGAATTCTATCAAGATAAGTCCACACAGGTTTTGTAAATTTCCACTTTAGCGTCAGTTTACAAGCTGAAATTTTTATAAAAATACTGTGAAAACGATTTAAAAAACATTTATATCCTATAGCATAGATCCTTGGGCAAATAGTTATCTGAGAAAATTTTTAGATTTAAGCATTTTACAATAAGAAATCACAAATTAAAAGAACGTGACATACCCAAAAATCAAAGTGATTTTTTCACCAATATTCTTCCTTTATTCAACATAAAAATAGCTTAATATAATAAAACAACATCTTCTTTAAAATATTTACTTTGAAACGATATTTAATTCATTGTTATTGTTTTGCTATAAACATTTGAAAACTATTAAAAAACGCCGCGCGCGAATCATTTCCAATGATGCCCCTTGAAACGCCGCGCTTCGCGTAAACGCTCTTAATATCAAATCAGTGTTTGTTGTGGTGTATCATCATTCGTTCATTAAATACAATACACACAAAGATCATTAGTAAATGAGACCGCACCCTTGTGACTACACAATAATTATACAGCGTGGTTTTTGAGGAGGGGAGTTAGGGGGTGGATTGAAGGGGATTGGAGGGGAGTTAGACTGTAGTGTGTTTAGGAAACTTTTCCTGACATTTGGAAAAATATAGAGTCAGAAAAAATATAATGAGTTTAATTAATCCAACTAATATTAGAGTAAGTTGGAAATAAAAGCGCTGGTAGGGTAAAAAGATTATAAGACATGTAGAGGCTCCTTAAGAGCATATTTTATGACGATTTGTAAGAACTATTTATTAGTCTAAACAAATAAAGAAATTTTGACTTTGACTTTGACTTTGACTTTAATAGAAAATGAGAACGTAAGCACGGACGACAGCGCAGCAAACTAAACTCAATGGAGTCTTGTATCGTTGTAATACAGGTTACTTTGCAAAAAATACGTTAGAGATCGGATTTGTTGTCGACTGTACATAAAATACGACTCCAATAAATCACTTATTATGAATTTTGTGATACTTAATATCGGTTGAGATTGTAAAAGCCCATTAAATAGAATTTACACTTCACGTCAACGCACCATGTGACTGGGGCATAACCTCGGGGCTTTTATGATCCAGACAATACCATCACGTTTTAATTCCCCTCGGGGCTTATCGCTGTAATAAATGCATTGGACTGTACACTTAAGTGTATTACCTCGATAAACCTAGGGATCTACTCTGTAAAACTACGTCGATATGTCGACTCTATCTGTCGCTTTTACAAGGGGAATGAAAGAGAGGGATAAAGGAGATCATGTAGAGTTAAGTTAACGGGATAGACCCCTTGGTTACTCATAGATTAAATGCATTGTTGCAATCGATTGGACGTGCTAGTGCTTTTATGGCGTCTGTTAATGTACAAGTATAAAGAACAAAATGATGTAGGTGTCCATTAACTTGTATATTGTAATACCGTATAAGTATTACTTTTTGGTTTCCAAAGACACAGAATAATAATGGATTTTAATATTTTTACTACCTTCCTTTATCCTACTAATATTATGAATGCGAAAGTTTGGATGTCTGGATGGCTGGATAGATGTTTGTTACTCTTTCACGCAAAAAATACTGAACGGATTTTGATGAAACTTTACAGTATTATTGTTTATAACCCAGCATAACATATAGGCTATAATTTATGACGATATGTGACAAACTAAATTTCACGCGAGTGAAGCCGCGGGCAAAAGCTAGTTATACTTGTAAATAATGCTTTTAGGCATTAACTCCGCTTTAAGCGCGAAGCTTTAATTAAATAATCGCGGTTTATGCGCGACTTATGCCGTTTGCATTAATTTTTCAACCAATTTAAAAACCTGCTACATATTTCTAACCTGTCATTAAAACTATGCTCACAAATATACGGAAATGTAAACTAATTTAAACAAAACTGATGATCCTAAAATAAACTTATATCTTTTTAATTTAACGTGATATTACTCTCGAAGAGGTCCCATGTGGTAAAGGGCTTCTGAGGACTCTCCGCCCTCCTTGCCCTCTCGAAACCTCTGAAGTATCGCTTTGTTCTTTTATTGGATACAAAAAAGGGTAATTTATTGTCCATTTTCTGTGGCCAATTAATTTATGGGACGTCAAATCCATCCTTTTTTGTTAAAACTTTTAATTTGGCTGAGTAAAAAAGGATTATTTTGAAGTAATGAATTATTGTTTACGGCTTGTTTAATAAGCTCTATTGGACACGTTCTATGAAACTTTTAAGAAAATTACTTTTTGGCCACCCTGCAATTATGGAGTCTTATCAAATAATTGTTTTTAATATCTAGATTGTAGGTATACATACATTGTACGAGTATGTAAGGAGATAGATACTATCACTCGTAAATATCTGTCTGACATGGAAAGATTTTACGCGTTTCACGAAATAAAAATGATCTGATTTCTTACCAAAAGCATACTCGTATGTAAGATTTATCCATCGATCTCTTGCTTGAGAAATCCATTCCTTCTGTCATCCCTTAGTTTACCTACTCTCATTTTTGTGACCAAACGATACCATTCATCTTGTAAAAAACAATCATCGAAATTGTCAGCAATAGGTATAGTGGTATAGGTGTAGAAACATACATTGCTCTTTTCGATTCCCCCTAACTACAATTTTCCTCTTATAATGATGCGACCAAATAAAGTGTTTCGCCGAAATTTAATCGCTTTTCACACCCCCTATACCACACCCTACAAGGCTGAGGGCACAGTTATGGGGATTCCATTTGACTGCAAAAACACAACCTTTTATTTTTGTGTGGCCTCATGAAAGGTGAAATTATAGCGTTCCATTCAGTTCCCATTCACTTCAAAGACAATAATGCTAATTAGAAATGTCTGTGGGTGGTAATTAAGCTGAAGGACCCTTGTGCCACTTAAGAGCCATTGTCACGTGGCAAAATGCCCTTTAAATAAACAAGGGCGTCAGATACAAACAATTGGAATCGGAACAGGCTATGTCCGGCATCAATAGGGCGCTAAATGGAGTATTTACTAGCTCTACAATTAACTATGTCCTTTGTCCTTTAGCAGGAGCAGAAGCATGCAAAATCGAAGCAATGTAATATAATAAACGGTTGTAATGAGCTGCCACGTCACTTGATATCGTGGAACAGTGACATCTTACTTCACTTAGTTTAGATTCTGGTTTAGAGACCTACTAGTACTTTTCAGATTTATACCTATCTACTTTACCTATCCTTGTTTAATTGAGTATTTTTAACAAAACATGGTTGTTACTAGGGAATTCAGTTAACAATCGAGAATCGCTGGAGTTTATTTTAAACTCATTAAAATTCGTAGGTACTTTAGACTTCAGAAATGGAACTGTGATTTCCTGATTGATGAAAAAACACATTACTAATAGCAAATAAAATTCTCTTCCAGGTGCATCTGCCTACACTGGTACAACCGCAAATTCCGCGAGGAAGAAGAGGAAGAAGAACAACACCAGGCCCAGAAGAACGTCGTCAGCGTAGTGGAGAGTGGTCATGCCCACGCCCACACCCACACCCACACCCATGGCCATGACAAAGCCCACGCGCATGACAAAGCCCACGCGCACCACGAGAAGCCCAAGCTCAAGACTCAGGCCAGCGTGGGCAAAGACTTCGACCTGATAAAGCAGCCTTCGGCCGCCAGCGACACCTAAGACCCGACCAGTAGTTTAAGCGTTCATGTGCCGCTTGAGTGGCGCGGCGGCCATCTTGTTTTTTATCTGTCATGCCTGTCAAAATGGCGATTTTGTTTGCAACGCAATTACGCGAAATCTCTGATATTCCGAATTTAGCAGGCATTGTATTAGTTTGGGCATTTGTGCAATTATCATATATTTTATTATTTTTGCTTGTTTTCGTCTTTGATGTTTTTTTTGAACTAGTCATTTCTTCCCTTGTGGATAACCTGTTACTTAATTTATAAGTTATGTTGGTGAATGGGCCGCCGCGAGTTTGCGTGTGTGAATGCGGTGAACGAACGTAGATACGCGTGACTGTCACTCGATATCGAGCGACTAGTGTTTGTATTTTATGTACTTATTTTAAGGATATACCATTTTGGTTAATAATCCTGAATGTATGTGATTCTCATTAGCGTTAACCATTAATTGGAAGCTTGTTTTTGATATGCGGGCGTGTGACTTGTCTGGAGACATCCAGACCTCGTATTTTCCATACTCTTTTAATTTAACTTCAACTTTACGAGGTTATTTAGTTCCTGATCAGTTTTTATACCCGAATATCATAAACAGGCAATATTTAATCCCTACCACTTCTTGTACATATACATTATATGGTACAGTTTATTACATATCATTTTGATTAGTACCTACCCTTAAACCACCCCGTAGTTGACACATCTCTGATTTAGTTTACTCATAACTATCACCCTATTCTAAGTATCAAAATTTTAACTACGTTTTGCGGCGTTGCTTTAATATATTTTTGAGATGTTTACAAAATTTAATCCCAAATATTAATTGCTTAATTTTAAATTTATAATGGAATTTTAAATCGGAAACTACGGACCACATTTAAAAATATATTAAAAAGCATCCGATAAAACAAAATTAACAGCTAAAATGTATAAAGGAGATTATCTAAAATTTTAATTAAACCTTTTTATTAAAACTCTACCGTCCGTTAAAACAGAATGTTATTTATTATAAAATATATAATGAGATCTACGTTAATTTTAAAATATCCCGAACTTATATAAAATCATATTTTAAAGAAAGTAACTCAAATTCTGTAGACTCTAGAAATATTTTATTATCCCTTTTATACGTTTAATTTAATAAGTATCACTTCAAAATACATTCATTTATAAACGAGCTTATTTAATGTGACTTTTCAAAATGGAATCTCATACATTTGACCTTTTTTGTTTGAAGGAATCCATTCGTTTATCTACTGGTTAGATTATAATCGTTTCAAATTTAAATATAATTAATAACAATTAACAATAGTTCGTATTAGATGTTGTCAATCGATGTTTTTGAAATTACCAAAAAACTGCATAGACCAGTTGTAATGTATTATTAATAATGTGTATCAGAGAATCGTTTGAATGCGCCTGAAAAATGACACACGGACAAGTGACTCGTAAGGTTTGCAGCTCTAACACAAATTACTAAACAAAAAAATAATTAGCAAATTATCAGTGTCCAAAGCTGAAAAATCAAATTATGTGTGACCAGCTCAAACCTACTTTTGGACAGTTTCCTAAATTAATTGTAGATGGAGTCCGTCTGTCATATCAGGCTTTACATGTCTTGTAGGTTAAATAAAAATATAATATGCATCACTTGCATTTTACAGAATTACTCATAAGTTCCGATATCTGCATTTAAACTTTGGAAAAATATTAAAATTTTAATCCTAAGAGACTGAGAAGTGTTCTTAAGTAACTTTTCACGGACATAATCATTTTGATTGTTTCAAACTTTCATTCAAAACTTCATCGTTTCTCTCCAAGTAATAGAAACTCTCACGTCACAATGGTTTGATCATCTCGGGTCCAAGATATTGGTCCACGTTCAGACGTTCACTTTAATTGTAAATTTGTTAAATCTATAAAGATGTCTTTACGATGGCTATTACTCGTAAAATATATTTTGGGAAGTTTTCTGTTTCGAAAGTATATACTGTATTACGATTATTCACATCGAATCTGATTTTGCTGAACGGAACTCTTTAGATGTAATTTTGATCGACGTTTTAACTCACTGAAGAATGCTTCTTTTACTCTTTCTCGGGTCACCTTCCTCGAACATTTATCATTAAATTAAGCACACACTCATAATTTTAATCAGGGTATAATAATTAACTTTATCTTAATATCACACTGCTATTGTGTTTTACGAAAAATCAATTAATTTTAATTCTATTTATTGTCTGTCTTTTGTTAATTTTGAGGCACTGTGACATCTGTCACGGCATGACTAAAAATAGCATCAAACGTGATAGAATTACATCTAAATCTCAACTAATTAAACCTATTCTTAATGAAGACATTGTATGTTGTGCTGGTATAATGATAATGGGTGTTTATTTGAGTATTCCATACTATAATAATTATTTGATGTGATAGATTTAAGGATCTAGCGTAACGCAGTACCTATTAATTAATTATTTCAGGAGCGCTATTAAGAAACCGAATTCTTTAGGAAGTTGCCAAAAGTATGTTTATTTCGGTTACAATGACTGGGACTGCTTGTTAGCTATTAAAGGCATTTATAAATGCGCCGAGATGACGAATTTAGCGGTTAAAATACCTGCCTGTGCGGAAATATCTTTCAATGATCCGCAACAAAAAATGCCAAAAATATCTTCATTGAAACATAAAGCAAAAGCAAGGGCAATAAAATAGTTGTCAATTAAATATCAAGTGACAAGAACTCGATACATTTGACACCTATCTTACTTCAATTAAGTCTCAGCATATCACTAAATCGCCGAATACCGTAACGTTAAATTATCGATGAGTAACGCTTCTTAAAAACTGCCGTGCCAAAGGAAAGTGGTCAAACCACTCGTTGAAGGGATGTTGTTGGTGTTTGTATGGGAATGGTATTGATGGTTCCGTGCAGGGTGGCAGAAATTAACTAGATTTACTGGAACTAGTATTTTACTAGGTATCGCGAAAAAATACTCGGATCACCACTTAGAGTTTCACGTATCGCGTTCTGCCTGCCACCCTGTATTTCGTCGGAATATTGCTCTTGAATTTATTTTGAGAATTTTGTATAAATACGTAAAAAGTTTTCATTTATATTAGCGTCTTTATAAGACACTTAAATTAATGTTTGTATTGTTAAGAGCTTGTCCATTGTATTGCAGCAGTTAATTACTTACGTTGGAAAATAATGGAATTTTATTAATGGTGCACTTTTGTTAAGCCTGGCCTTCATATGATCGCTGAATCGAATTGCATGAGAGTAAGAACTATTTTGTATGTTGTATGCCAAGTGAAACTCTACATAAAAAGGTTTAGAAAAGAACCAATGCAATTCTATTTGACTAGTCCATTGAAAAAGGTTTTAATTATTAATTTATTAACGTGTTTACAATATTAAGTTTATTGTTAAGGTAACTTTATTAATGTTATTTTAACTTGCGTTGTATTGTGGAAATACCATTGATTTTATATTTGAAGAGTATATTTAATTGTTAAATTACATTAAGATTATAACAAATTATTTTGAATCTCTTTACTAATATTTGACACAAATGAAATAGGGAGGAAGAGTGAGGAATGACGTGTATGATGGAATTGATTTTAAAAAATAAAACGTCAAATATTTGACGTTTTAACTCTCAGTCATTATTATCTAAGTACAATCGCGTACAAAGTACTTTAGTTCTTCTGTAATTTAATTTACAGCATACATTCCGGTGTTGCTTTGTATGTGTCGATTTATCGCCAAATAAATATAAATAAATGCATAAATTAGTGTTTAGGATAATACAATGTATCATTAATATTTAAAACATTGATGTTATAACTGAATATCCACAAAAAACAGAATGTCCCGTATTTATATTTCAGCTCTTCTCTCATCATTTAGAATGATCATTAAAAGATAACTTTTCATTTTAGAAACGTTTTTTTTTAGCGTAAACGAAATTCAATTGTTTTTTTACTAATTTTCATTTCCGCTGATGAATTAATTATTTTTTATACCTATATTAATAATTATTTTACATTAAAAATGCTTAGGGAAGAGCTTCACACGTTTACTCTACAATCTATACATCTACCACTATCTATTCACTGTGATTAAATAATTTTAAGATTAATATTAATCGTGAAACTTTGTTACAAAATAAGTTTTTTTTTTCATGGTAATTGGGCACATCTTGCGTGTAATAATTGAAAGATATTACTTGTTCCCATGATAATAAAATAATAATTCATTTACAACTCAAAATTATTTGCTAATTCTGACAATAAAAATAAAGATTTAAAACTCTACCAACTCAAAAGTGTAAATTCAGATGATTTCAAAATTATTATGGGAACTTGCTTGCATAGTAAATAATTTAAAATTTATATCACAGTGAATAAACATTCTTTTACATTAACCATCTGTTCTGATGATTTTGATATTTTCAGTTGGATCATCGGATGGAGTCAGTTCTTGAGTAGAGGAAATGTCACAAAGTCATTCTCTGACATTTAGATATCTTGAGAATTAAGCCCAAAATTCAATACAAACTCAAGCAAAAATTATGGAGGGAGAAAGAGAAACTAATCAAAATAAAAATAGCGAAATCGTCTAAAATTAAACATATGATTTTCTTCAAAATTTAACACCTGTCCCTTGCCGATTGCAGCGCATGTCAAGAAAATTTAAAATTACTACGACTTGATTCATTTTTATATGTTGTTGTACCTAATTTTATTATAACAGTAGCAGTAGTAGTACTCGTACATACTTAATTTCAGGTTAACGTTCTGGCGATTGGACAATAATTTTATTTATTTAATTAAGTAAATGATATATTTAAAAGTCCTCGAGACTTTAAGACTCTACACTGACTGCTGACTCCACGCCATCTCACAAAACCATGGTTTAACCTTTGTTGGACTATTGACATGTTTTATATTAATATATTTTAGTTTAATTACGACTGCGCTGTTTTATATCTCATATATTTTATACCAATAACTCTAAATAAAATGTGGACGGAAAACTTGTGTGTTTGACTACCCAAAATTTTTTTTTTTATAATATGTTTTGTTTTTGAAAATTATTTATAGTTACGTTTAATCTGTGGTCTGACGCTTGCTCGACGCAGAGGTCTGGGTTCGATTCCTAGATGAAACACATAATACCGAAAATCGCTGTGTTTATTAATGAGGGTTTTCGCGAATGAAAAATCCACCAGATGGCAATACGTAGACGCGAGGTCCAAATGCTGCATGATTGGTTATTTTTGACATGCCATTGACAGATATGTCAAAATCCACCAATCACGCAGCAGTCAGCAGACCCCACATCCACGTCCCGCCATCTAGCGGATCTTTCATTCGCGAAAACCCTCATTGCGTGAATCAACAACCAACCAACTCTTTTAATAAATATTTGACAATTTACTCATTATCATCATTTACAAATTTATTTATAGATCAGGTAATATTGTTATAATAATTATGGCGTATATCTTTGATTTATTTATCTTTCGGTTAAATACCTAATTTGAATATTATTTTACTCCCTAACAATAAAAATACAACATTAATTCGCGCCCTTTGAATTGCGATGAAGCGCCATCTATTTGCTCTATGACAAAATATCAAACCCACCTCAGGAACCGTAAAGAGCTTTATCCTCTGGCAAATAAGTAACTACTTCGGTGTACAGAGGGCGCTAGCTGCCAATATTATCCATAAGATTTTCAATTTTGATTTAATTCGATGTCCTTATTTATTGCGGTACTAATTAATGAGTAAATTCCTCAAAATATAATTAAGAAATAATAGATTAAGAAGACAACATTAATCAAAGTTTTAACTTTTTACCTACAGATGGAAGTTTGGCAACGTCGCAATCGCAAACTAGGTACTACACAAATCGCCAGTAGCTGCGACGCGCTCATTTCTGTCAGTCGCACAAAACAAAAATGGCGGCAATACCTTTCAACGATAAAGTTATGCTTATTCAAGAAGTGCAAAGTCATCCCGTGTTATGGAATGGTGAACACGCGAAATATGGGGACAGATTTTACACAGCGGCAGCTTGGAACAATATATCTCGCAAAATGAATATTCCAGGTTAGTTTACCTGATGTCAAAACATCTGCGTCTCTTCTCTTCCGTCATGTACTTGACATAGTAGTTCCAGTTATACAAAAGAGATGGCGTTAGAAGTATTTATTTAGTATAGTCAACTTAATTATAACATGTTTTTTTAGTCAATGCCCTTTGTTATTGTGTTTTAATAAAGCCAACATTGCCTAACTCTTTGCCCCATGTATAATAAAAAAATAAAACGTTCATTAATAATTGTTGCAGAGAATATTCTAAGAAGAAAATGGAAAAATCTTCGTGACACATTCAGAAACATACAAAAAAAATCTGCGATATCTGATCTTAAAAAGTATAACGGAAAATGGAGATATTTTCGTCTTATGACTTTCATCGCAGATGAACATAGAGAAGATGACGACTCAGTAGAATTTATAGTTGAATCTGAAAGTGACGAAGAAAGATCCGATAGAGAATCCCGAGTCTCATGTCCCACACATGGTAAAAATGATGATAGTGAATCGGACTTTTCAAAACATGATACGAGTCATGATGATGAATCCAGCAATGGCAAGTGTGAAAATGAGAAAAACCAAGGAATAACAAAAGACAATGGCAACAAACGGCAAAATTATGACACTAAAGATGAAAAACTAGAAGAAAATAACTCAAACTCAGAAGATGAAATCCCTGTAAAACGCCAAAAAACATCTAATAGACTTTCAAATTATGACGTGATGTTTTTAAAGTCATTAGCCCCGTATTTTAAACAGTTAGAACCGCTAAGGAAACTGGTTATGAGAAGTAGAATTCAAAATTTATTGCTTAATGAAATTGCGGAGCAAAATTCTGAACACAAATCTGATAGCTAGTAGGTATGCCCCTATGCCTTGTAGGTATTTTTAGCAAGAGCGCCTAGCTGAATTGGATCATTCACAATTTGAATTTGTTGTTAACAGTTAGTTCGACCTACCTACTATTTTTCTTTTATTCAATGAAACAATAAATGTTTTAATAAGTAAAACGTGGTAAAACCAAAGTTTTTATTATTCGTGAACCTTAGAAACATCTACACCACGTAGCATATCACCACATTTGTGGATTTTATCATTACCTTATCATTTTAGTTTATATTTTAAATAGTAATTTTAGTTACATTCATACACAACCTGCACAGAAAACGCGGTGCCATAAATAAATAACCTTTTTCTGGGTCTGCCTGTACCTAGCTTCTGCACAAAGCGGCAACGCCGCATGTTAGTTACCGTTTCCTTTTGTTGATGTCTTGCGTCTCGCTCGGCTGCCGCCACAATGACGTGTTACGTAAAGCAGCCCCAATAATTCAAGGAAACTCGCCTTTATTGCTATGAAACTTAATAATAATTGACAGATGCGAGGTAGTCTCGATCACTTTGCGTAATAAATGAATGATTATTCGGCTATGTGTGAGGGGCGGTGCGGCGGCGCGTGTCATATTATTTTCAATCGCGCAACGCCGCGATGCGCGAGTAGCAAATACAAATCGCCGGAACAAAATGGTGCGCCGTCGTCAGCTGAGTTATCAAACTACGATACGACTGATCAAGGAAGTGAAAAAGCATCCCTGCATCTGGAACAGGGAAGACGAGAAATATAACGACGTATACAGCGTCGGTCTGGCGTGGAAGACTATTGCCTGCAGGCTACAGTTACCGGGTGAGTCCTTGGCTCTGCCGGCTTTGTTTTTGTTTTGGATGTTTATTAGTTTGAAGCGGTGAATATAGATGGCGCCACCTCGTGAAGGTTATTTCTTGTTTTTCTGTTTATTTCTATTTCAGTGTTAAAGCAAAAAGTTAATGAAACACATCCCATGTTACTAATGTTTCTTTTCTGTGTTTATTACGCGAATTTGCCCCTGTCTAGGTTTTTGTATGTAGTTGTAGATGTAGGCTTACCTACTTACTGCCAACACCAACCTACTTTGTATTCTCGTTTTTCATGAAAATGTAGAATGTAGGTAGGTAGGAGGCCTACCTATATCTCTTGTTGGGCTTGCGACTATTCTTACTTCATTAGATAGATTTAAAGTGGTCGTTTGTCTGAACCTCAGATCATAGAAGGGATCTATGATCTGAGGTCTAAACGTGTGTAAACTCAGCGCCGATAACCAATTTCACCGAAATCAAAGTAAGCCCACTTTGACAATCTTTGCCACTGGAGCTCCTTGGAGCCCTACTAAAATCATTTTATTTTTGAGCTAACTTTACCACACTGGTAATAAACTTCTTTTTCACCTTTCACAGAAGAAGCAGTCAAAATAAAATGGAAGAACCTCCGGGACTGTTTCAATAGAGAAATCAAGAAGAACCCGTCGTCTCTGACAAACTACACTGGCAACTGGGCATTTTTCCAGGAAATGTTCTTCACTATAACACTTAAAAAACTCAAATCGGAAGCCGACATTGAAGTGGAGTACTTGGAAATCCACGATGAGGAACTGACGACAGAATTGGAACTGGAAGACGAAAAACCAGACGACTATTATGATATGCTCTTTTTGGAATCCTTAGCTCCGTATTTCAAAGAATTAGATCCAGTAAGGAAGCTGGAGATGAGGAGCAAGATCCAAGAAATGCTGGAGAGAGAGATATCCATTCAAAATAACGAGAACGGCAGTCAGGAGGAAAATTTCGACGACATTTATATCGATGAAAATGCAGACATGACCTACGTTACATGATGACGACATTATTTTTAGGGCATACAAAAGGAATCTTTAAAAAGTTTTAGTGATAAAGTGACACTATAATAGCAAAGCAAAGACTGTGGTGTAAAACTTTTTAATGTGACTGATTGAACCGAGTGACTTTGTTTAATTTTTTGTACACCTAATTTGTGTTTCAACAAAATGACGTGAGTTATAAAATGTTTCTTTTACTTACCTACTATCAAGATGATGTTATTTACATAAATTGTGTTGCAAAACCATACAAATCTTTATATCATTGTTTTATGTATAAAGAGGACCCTAGACTCTCGTTTTCTTTCAGAGTAAAGAATTTTTCCCAAAAAATATCCATTTAAACATACGAAGAGCCTTAGATTAATAAAGCCAAATGAGTGAACTTAATTCATTGAATCATTGTCACTTATCGCGGTCTACTAACGTAGCTTTTAGTCTGTCCTGGATTAGCCATCAATGTGAAGTCTTCCAGGTCGTCAAACAATGCAGAACTACCTAGTCAATTTCTAAAATTTTGGAAAGGTTGACGAGTTCCGCTAGATTGTCAACATTCCCATCTTTTGAGTAGGTATTTTGCTTCATCTCATCAAACAGTTTCTTCTCCAGATTGTCTAACTTCAGTAGCCTGGTAAGCAAATGAGTAATTTCGTTTTCAATCTTAAACAAGACATTATTATTGCCTTCAGTATGAAGACGAAACCTTCCATTTTGGCATTGAATTATTTCATTTCGCAATTTTCGGTTTCACCAATTTCAAAGAAGTCAAGAATGCCAATGTAGGTATCTCTAAAGGTGAGTATAGAAATGACAGACTAGAGCATTTCTATGTAATCTAGCGTTCTTACAAATGGTACGATGTAAGTAAATTATACGACGTTTGGTTGTGTTGTAATGATACACTATTATGATCCTGGCCTCAACGACGATGAAAACCATTTCTCTCCAACTCCTCTATAGTGCTTTCCTCTGTATCTGATACACTTTGAGATTGTCATGTAGTTATAGACGGTGTTGTATGAGTGGCCCGATTGTCTCGCTTTCGGTTGTGCGAGTGAGCCGGGTTTTCGCTGCTCGGCTCGGCCGGCGAAGCGTAATACGCGCATGAGCATGAGACTACTATTGTTCGTCGCTTCACATCGTCCCGACAGTACTCAGCACTTCTTGCGTTTTTTTTTTATCCACAACGAGGAAGCTCTTAGCCTGTATGGTAAGTGACGATCAGGCCGAAGGTGGAAGCGAGCTTCACCCGGAATCCTCAACCACGGAGGAACTGCTTATCTTACCTCTAACTGCTGGAACACAACTCAGTAACTCTGGCGCAGGCGCCTATGATTGCACCGGCGATGGCAATATGCACGCGTTGGTGTGGTTGATGCTTAATTCAAAATTGCGAAAAGGACCTGACAAATACATCACTGTCATGTCAGGAGCAGCACAGACACGATGATTCAGATTAATAAACTCCACTCATGATATCCCTTTTTGCCTAGCATTGAGGAACTTCAAAGATGAAATTTATCGCAAAGGGCTTCCACAGTTCGACATCAGCAACACATGAAATAAATATTTGTTGATTTCCTTAAAATCCATTTTTTATTACAATATGCAGTTTTTACTTTAAATTTCAGCTTGTAACGATTTGTTTTTCGAAGAAGTTTTGTCATGGAATTTTCTCAATCTCCGCCTCCCATTTCTGTAATTGCTCTAAATATTAAAAAAACACGGGTTTTGAGCCAATGTGAGCATTCGTATTTTTTTTTCTTACCTACCCGCTTCTGTCTAGTAATTTTACCCCGCTATTATTCGCTGCTTTCTACACTAGTCTACGAACTGACGTGACTCACTACGTACCTCCGTCGCGCCGCATCGGGGTTAGGTACCGTTTCTTCTTTCTGGAACCTTCAATCGTAGAAGTCCGCAGGGGTATTGTATTAGGCCTGAACTGTTCAGCCAACGCTGAGAACTGAAATATTGTGGAGTGTATTTTGTGAAGTGCGCTTTATATGGGTCGAGCCTGGTCCTTCTCTATCTTCCATCTTGAGAGCAGATGAGAGATTGGGAACCGCGGCTCACGCCTCTGAAACTGCTGGTGCTGGTGGATTGCAGAATTTGCAGAACGGGTGAGTGCGCTATTTGTAATCAATCTTCTTTCTTTATCTCCTTTCTAAATCATAAAATTAACTCGCATTCGCTGTATAGCTGTGTACCTATGCGTAGTTCGTACACACGGTTTGGATCTATGATCGGGTTTGAGTCGAATTTGAAGCAATTATTTTATGATAAGACGCTGTAGAAGTCTAGAAGATACCTACCTACTGCTGAATTCCTGATTGATGCTACAGTAGAAACGATACCTTCTTGCTTAAGTGAAAGAGCAAATCGAATGCATAGCGTTGAATTGGGCGCTGTGATTGGTCCGTGTGTCACCCTGTGCGTGCACGCGCACTGTGAGACCTCATAGTAATGTTTGTGAACACGGGCGTCAGAGTGCTGCTGACTGAAGTTTTGTAAGGTAGGTAGGTTATTAAGTAAAGTTATTTTTACTTACAATTTATAAAATCTGTTCGAATTTCGAACCTGTCAACGCTCTAGCTAGAATAAATGGACTGCGGTACTAAATCGCAACTGTTAGGCCTCAGCCTCGAACTTAGCGGGCAGCGGGGCGGGAGCGGCGGCGGCGCTGGAGCGGGGCGGGCAACGCAGACCCGTTCTCGAAACAAGCGGGCAGCTCGCGCAGCGCTTTAGCGGCGAAGTGTTGTGTTCGAGGTTGTGTTGTCGAGATATTTCTTTTTATTCGCAAACGAAATGTCTGAACAACGGCGACAATTTTATTTCGATTCAAATTTATTCCTAACGCTCGATTTATTGTGGGCAAAAGAAGGAGTGCGCTGCCCGCTCGTTGCCCGCTCCCTCGCCGCTGCCCGCTCGTTGCCCGCTGCCGCCCCTCTGCCGCGCCGCTGTTTTCGAGAACCGGTCTATTTGATTTTACGCATAAGATCCTGCCGCTCCCGCGCCGCCGCCGCCGCCGCCCCGCTGCCCGCTAAGTTCGAGGCTGAGGCCTTAAAGTTAAAACACGGGATATCCCGTATATTAAAATAAACTTCGTGTGTTTTTTATTGGTCACAGAATAACCCATTGAATAAAAGGTAAGCAGCATACTCAGTTATTTCTTTCGGATAGACCTAATGATCTTTGTATGAGGAAATCTCAGGCTACAAGCCCTAGTTGGTCTTATAATTTTGTTGACTTCATATTATTATTTCAGCCTGTCAGCCAAAGCAATCTTTCTGCATTTTATCTTCTACTAGCGGCCGCGGGGGTCCCGTTTTACCCCCCAGGGTATTTTTATTTTCAGGGATTTTACGAAACTCCACCCCTTAGGGGTCCCCCTTAGGGGTGGAGTTTCGTAAAATCCGTTCTTAGTGAGCACCTACGTTCTAAAAGGAACCCTCATGCAAAATTTGAGACTCCTAGCACTTGTAGATATCGGTAGAATAACGCATTTTTAGAATGTGGTTTAAGCATTAAGAATTTTAAGATCAAACTTGTTCCCTGCTAGACTAGCATTCGATTTTGTTCTTCAGTCGGCATTTTAGCTAGACTTACTAATCGCACACACACTACTTCTGTCTGTATTATTCGAAAATGCCCCTTGCGTTGCGTTTGAAAGTTTTTATTATGACTATGCGCGCTGTTGCCGGCCCGCCAACCCAAACAAGGCGCGGGGCGGCAACGCCGCGTGCGGTGAATCGATCCCCCGCCTCGCACAGGTCTCTAGTGATGCTAATTACAACACATTACCGGTTATTTGGATAAATTAAAAATCTTCAGCATTTTTAAAATGGGGGATGATCTTTGGAATAATGGAAATTCATGTTTTTGCAGATATCAACAGTCAACTTCATCCTATTAAAATATTAATTCCACAACAAATGCCATTCGATATCTTTAGCAAGAATTACGTGAGTGGTATTAATTTCTTGACATGCTACAAAACTTTTGGGGGTAGAAAAAGAAACTAACCAGTAGCCAAATTAACACTTATCATTATCATGTTTATCAATCATAACTTTTCAATTATTAGTAGTATGTACCTACATCACGATGTCATCATTGATCCTACAATTAGAAATAATTTGTGACGCTTACAACATTTTAGCACATTACTTGCAATAGGTAGGTAAACAAAAGTACACTATGAAACATGAAGGGAAATGCCCGTCCGCAACAGTAACCCCCTAGATCCCTTCAGTTCCTTTGTGTTCCGATTCTTTGATTTGTCTCTTTGTCTCCTTCAATAGCCATCAATCCGTCATTCATAGTGCCCGTGACAAATACAATCAGTTCACTCCTACCAGCCTTATGACGATCACCATAAAGTTCTGGAAACATCGTGACAATTTCGGCCCATCTAATCGTTCCACTTCCGAACATTTCCAGGATTGTTATTATTATATTTACTCGTAGTTGAAAGATGCGGTTGACTTGATCATTGTTAATGTTATTGCAGTAGTAAATTCTCCTGATGGAAAAACCCGAAGGTCTGTACTAAATATTGTTTACAAACGGTGCACATTCATTCTCACACGATATTCATTGATAATTCTAAAACTTTAATATTTGCACACTATCTATGCCAGTGATTGTTGGCATTTGGACATCTCACATGGATTGTTGTGCGCTATCCTGTATTTTACATATTTTTTTTGTTATGGAATGACCTGCTGCAGTGGTTGTTTCTACGAATATGACTATACAAAATTCTTAAAATTGCTTACCATGTGGCAGGAGACCATATTCATGTGTCCGTATATTGCCTTTTTTACAAAAAGGTGTATACGTGAATTTTAAATCACCTCACGCTGTGCCTCAAGCATCTGACTAACGTAGATCGTAATAAATATTAAGGCAATATACTAGTAGTTATAAT
Organism: Ostrinia furnacalis; assembly: GCF_004193835.3. Classification (NCBI taxonomy): domain Eukaryota; kingdom Metazoa; phylum Arthropoda; class Insecta; order Lepidoptera; family Crambidae; genus Ostrinia; species Ostrinia furnacalis. The sequence continues at coordinate 679,738 of NW_021131305.1, read as the reverse complement.
GAAGTTGGAAATCAGCATTGCTGACAGATAGCTCATCTACGTATTAAGGGTGATATGATTATTACACATAATCCTAACTTATCCCTGGGTTTATTACAAGTATTATAACGCCCAATTTGATGGGACTGTAAAAAGATAGGATGCAATTTTCTGTTATCAGACAATCGCGCAGTTGTTGTTGTGGCCCAAAACCAATCTTATCAAAACTGGGAACCAATTTCTATCGTGCATTCGTAAGTTGACCTCGGATCCCTACACTCAAATCTCTAAACTTCGATAAGTGGTAATCTCCATTATTATCTATCTATCTACATAGCTTTATGTAGGTTTATATTGAAACTGAATCCATAGTTAAATTTTTATCTATAAATCTCTTAAGAGTTTTAAGCGCATGCCTGACGATTAAGATTATTTAAGTATTCTAACGTCTACAACATGAACTGGTAGAATCCAGCATAATTACGAGTATTACCGTTTATATTTAAACAGTTGCTTTAAGTTATTTTTATTACCTCCCAGTTGTTCCAAGAAGTTGACTCATCAGCTGCTGACATCATGTCGGTTAGGCGAACGCAGCCATAAAGGCATAATTGCACAATAATGCACTTACAGTGTTCTAGTAACACTACACCCTAGTCTGACGACGCAAATGTGTTAGAAATTCTTACTAAACGAGTAAAATGCGACACGATGACAATGTGTTCTTAATGCTTGCAAGGTCTATCTATGTATGTATACCTACTTACTTTGATGATTTACTTGACTGTAGGTAATACATAATTATAACATTAGCAGTACTTGCGTTATCGTCAAAATCATACGCCAATTTACTACCTTATTGCTCGGCTTTCCACAAATAATCTTAGTCAGATTAATTTGTTGTTACATTGACATAATGCCAAAAAAAAATACTGCAGCGAAATGCTCCAAAAACTGTTTTTAGACAATAATCAAAAGTATTACGCATTTTATAATTCATACACCTTTGTAGTCATTCGCTTTGTAAATAAGTCCCGATACAACCTGTTGACAGCCCATTCTTTGGAACTAAATAACCGGTTGTTTGAACTGGAATCGACGTTAAACTCTAGAATTACATGTCACCCGGATCGTCGAAGTCGCTCGCGACAATTTGAATTTTATAAAACGACCCTCATGCACCGAATCAAAGTAATAATCGAACGTTTTAATATTACATGTTGTTTCCGCCGCCGCGTTTACAGCGATTTTCATTCGAATGACATTATTATTGGGTCTAGAAATATTGTTATAGCCATTACCACTTAAATGGCATGCTTAGCATTATGCAGAAGATTGTAATTTGCAATCGAAAGCTACTCTTTGCTATTGATTTTATTTCTTTTGATAGTCTGATGAAATCTGTCTCCTTTTAATGGGATAATGATGTTACTGAAATTATTTTCCACCTTGAAATAATATGTATGGTTTTTGGCGAACTGACTGACAGAGGCTTTGATCTTTTTATGCGTAAAATTGCTATTTTGAGACGACGAAGTAAAACATTTTTTGAGTGCAGAGAGATTTGATGGAGAGATCGAAATAATGATAGAAAATTCAATGGTGATTGGTGTTTTTCAAACAGTTTTGAATTTTTGATGAACGAATGGCAGTTTCAAGAAAAATCGGTATTTGTAGGTGTTTCCAGCAGCGGATCCAAATCAATACTATTATTGATTGCATGTTGAAATGGTTCATTTTCGGGAAGATGGGCCCAATATAGATAGGCACCACCACGCACGATAATACGTTAAAGATAGTGTTTCTTCTCTAATAGCTTATAAATTAAATAAAACCAATCAAGCATTTAGACCGGTTTGGATATTAATAATTACAAAAATAATTTCCAAAAAATCTGATCAAATTACGTCTCCTGCTGCTGGGCCAAGAGGAACAATATAACTATATTCGTCTCTCTCATACAAACATGATACAGCACCCGCGGTGTAACTTAATATGGCAATAAATAAAACATATCAGCGCGTCTCGTTTCGTTCTGGAGGCCGAACCATGCTTCCATCTCGTTTCTTTCCGAGTCTATCCGACCTCATGGAAGTTCGTTTATCGTTGTTCGAATACTTTAGAAGTTCCCTTCTAACCTTGAATGTTGGAATTCCACTCAGGTTGCGTCGAGGAATACCTAACTAGTCCTCATTTTAAATAATGCAATTTAAGAAATTCGCTTGCTGTAAAAAAAAGAAAGAAAAAATGATTCGTGGATAGGGATTATTATAGGAAAACTAAAAAAGTCATCACGATGCACTTAAGCTCATAATGAATTCTAATGTATTCAAAATTAGCAACTGAATAAAGTTTTTAACTTATGCTAATGATCAGGTAGTTAGGTACACTCGACTGATTATGAATTGTCAAAAAGTTTAACACAATGCTTCACTCGCCGAGCTACTAGAAATTAATATCGATGTTAATAATGAAGCTAGTGCTCAATGTGAACATAGATTAAGTAGATGAAAACAAACCCTACGATGCGATGGATAGAGGGTAGGGATTTTGGAGACAGTCCATCGTGGGTCCTCACAAATGTTGAAGATGAACTGTACTATTTTGCAAGGCTGAGTGATGTCATCGGTTGCTTAGAATAGCGCAGCACTCAGCACTCTTCGCAGGCATTCATTTTGTTTATTTTCTTTCAGGGGAACATTTGCTAACATTATAGTGGTGTAGTTTTCTAAAATAATACCGGTTTTATTGGCATCGGCTACTAAAGGATTTAGTGATGTACTTCACTCTTGTTGTAGGGTTTACTTATGTACCTAGGTAGTAGTTTATTTGTTCTCATTTATGTGTTTTTAAGGTCTATGTTTAGGATATTGTGATTAAATAGTGCTGTCGGTCTTATTGGAAATTTTGGAAAATGATCGGAAAGTTTGAATTCTGATGGAATTTATTCATTAAATTTCACGTCGATAGTGAACAATTCGCTATTTTGAAGAAATATGTAGGTAAGTTAGTTAAGTTCCGTATAAAGGTTTTACGATTTAAATCGCTGAAAATTTTTTGAATTGCCTTAAAATAAGAGTTAGGTCTAAACAATCAGTTTATTTTAAGTCCTACGAAACCTTGAAGTTTTAGCGAAACCTTACGCTAAGTTTAGAAAGACCGTTGCCTCGTCCGAAGAATGGCGGAATCCTTACAATGCAGGTTGTATACAAAACTTGTTTGACCAGAATTGAGAAAAAAAGTGGCGGGCAAGTTCGCCTACAATAGCATTCCGTTGGCGGGACCGCCCGCGACCCGCCCCCCGGCCGCCCCGCTCCCCCGGCCGCCGCCAGTCCGCGACTGAGCGCGGCCGCGTGCTATCCGCTCACTCATCATGTGCACACAAAAGAATCTAAATCATAAACAAAACATTACCAGTGCTCATTCAAACTAATACAACCCTATACGATGTGACCCATCCAAACTAAAAACCTGTTTTTATTATTTTTTGAAACCGCGATCCAATTTTCTTACACTTTATTCTCATGACACTATGGCGAGATGCATTGAAAGATAGTGAAACCGGTAAATCGTGTTGTGAAAAGTTGTGTGGTGTGCAAATTCGGTTGTCCTAATCCGGTTGTTATCGATTTTTGACGTCACTAACCCCGAACAGCTGTTTTAGGGATGCTGAAGCGGTCATTCAACGGCCAGTGTTTTCCTGTATAATTCGTAAATTCTTTTTTAATGTTGTCGCGGTGAGATGAGAATCGACTGAAATTACTCAATACCTGTACAATTTTTAAAGTACCCACGTTTAAGGAATAAAATTACGACGGGTGAACAACATTGATCGCTGCAACGATTGAAAAGTGCATTTACTTGTAAAGTGTAGTGCAGTGCGTTGAAACTTGTGTTTTAAATCAAGAATCAAAAATAATTATAGTGAACCTGTGTATTATTATCGTGCTAGGAGCATCAGCGCCTAGGCACAGTGTTTTTGGTCAAAATTCAGTGCAAAACGGATTCATTTGGATTGGATTTGCGCCGAGGATTTAGACTGGGAGGTGATAGAAAGGTAACGATATGTTTTTATTAATATTTTGAAAGGTTTATGGGTGAATTTTACGTTATAATGCAGCTGGCGACCGCGCGGTGTTCGCCACCCGGCCGGCCGCGGCCGTAGGCCTATTCGTGACGCCAGCCAGTGCGTTTTGGAGAACTGTTCGAATGTTATTTTTAGTTAAAAATAGAACCATTTTCAAATTCATACAGTGATGTCAGGAAATAAAAATTATTCCGACTGCCATTGTTTTTAAACAAAAAGATTAAAACTGATTGGATAGCGTTTATCTGATTGAAGATTGATTTGTAGGTAAATTTATCTATTTCATTAATCTAATATCTACAATTTATTCTAAAGTATAGTAGGTACCTACCTATTAGATAAACTAATCCTATAATCTGAAGAATACATTTTCATCCCATGGACTTCACCTCTCTAAATGCCACCATCTCTGTTTAATGTTAAAGTTCATCCTAGTTACAGTTTCACTAAAACCTTGCATAGATTTGACAGTCTTATTTTAAATAAAGTCATTTTTTATATTTCTAAAAATAAAATAAAAAATTACTTTAAAAGAAGCCAACTTCTACTTTTCCTTACAATTTTATTGTATTGTAGGTTAATGTAGCCTACCTACTTTTTTTTCTAAATTGAAAATTCATTCGAATTGCAAAAATCATTTATCTTTAATTTAGGAAATTAATACCTACACTTACCTGTGATGTAAGAAAAACCTTGTCCTTATTCTGTAATAAGTGCTTGGGTAGGTACTTACCTACCTACCTTATTTAAGTGACACCATAGGAATCCATACAAAATCTTGAAAACAACTTTTCTTTTATCCTACTTTTGCTTTGAGTTTAAATATGGGTGAGCCAGGTTTATTGATTCCAGTATTGTTTGTTCCATTTTTAAATTTACTGGAAAGGGTAATTTTTTTCTTCTACAACTTGTTTTTGCTTCCTTTGTTAATCTTAAATCATTAATTTTGGTGACAAGTTGCCATTAACCAAAGTTCCAGAAAAACTGTTTACTACCTATATTCTTCTTATCTATTTCTGTTCATTTTATTTACTCAATATTTCTGAATTCAGAAATGGCCAGTATTTTACTTCTTTAATCTGAAACATACTGGAAGCTGGAAACATTGAATTTTCGGATAGTTCCACTTTATTCTGTAACCTATTAGTGTACCGTTAGAAAGAGCTCGTGAAGCACTTTCAGGATCAGTAACCAGTTTTTCGATATCTTGTATAGTTTAGAAATAATCAAGTGAGATCACTTATCGTTTCCACCCTGTATAGTCCAGTCAATAGGTTATTTTTGCCCTACAAAACCACTTTTTTGTTGCCAATGATTGGCTATTACTATTACAGACATCATTAAAAATGTATTTTGTCATGGAGAACTTATCTGATTGAATCCTGCTTATTCCAAGCAAGATTTCTGAATGTTTTATGGTAGGTAATAAATAAGCTAGTTTCTTAAAAAAACTGGCGTGTCGCAGAACGTTATAAATTATAGCCTAATATCTTATTTTGATATGCCTACCTACCCATAAACAATAATACTGTAAACTTGTAAAGTTTCATTAAAATCCGTTCAGTAGTTTTTGCGTGAAAGTAACTTTCGTATTTATAATATTATTAGGATATACGAGTAGGATCGACACCAATCGAAGGTTGAATCCTTTTCTAAACTTAGAATGTAGATACATAATCGTAATCCTACTTATCCTAGGTACCTACTAGTTATAAATGCGAAAGTTTTGTTTGATGGTTGGATGGATGTTTGTTACTCTTTCACGCAAAAACTACTGAACGGATTTTGATGAAACTTTACAGTATTATTATTTATAACCCAGAATAACATATAGGCTATAAGTTTATGACGATCTGTGACAAATTAATTTCACGCGGGTGAAGCTACGGGCAAAAGCTAGTTTGTATTTAAATAGGGGCCTAAGAAAAAAAACATAATTTAAAGGACAATTATTTTCGGCGTCTAACAACTTTGTAAGTTTGTTTGCAAGTAATAAAATTAACTGTCAGCTATTAAAATTAAATATTCCTTAAAATAAGGCGATATAAAAACTGAAAAATTGCTACTATTTTAAGAATTCGATAATTTTAACAAGTTGAGAAACCACAATAATTAAATGGAGACTAATATTATTAATAGGGTGATTAGTAATAAAATTGTATTTTAAAGACAGAATTTGTTGATATTTTTTATTATTAACTGATGTTAAAACTACCTACCTATCTAAACCTAAGATTACAAGAAGAAAGACTGCCTGTTTTCACTATCAGTTCCTAATTTTTAAGTGACCCTTATGGTAAAACATAACAGGAATTTTGTTTTCATAGGGGTCACTTAAAAATTAGGGATTGATGGTGAAAACGGGCATAAAAGAAAGGAATCTAAAGAATATAAGGACCTCTATTTGTTATTTTATTTTGTACTTGCATCGAATAAATACTTTTCTTTCTTTCTTTCTTTCTTTAAACTTTTTGACAGTTTTAATTTCGTAATCGTTTCGCCTAGCGAGCTATGATTTCGAACTCCTCCTATGTTCTTCTGATTAATTTCGTTGCGGGTCCAATGACAGTTTAACTTTTCCCCGGGACAAACTTGACCTTCATTGGTTGGGTTTTTATGGCAGTCAAGCTGTAGATCCTGGCTACACAGGGAGTTGCAGTGGTGGGAACGAGAGGTGGGAATAGTCCCGTAGCGAGCTAAGATAACACGAACACGATCCGAAGATACCTATCTTGATCACCTAACTTGGTAACGAGGGAATGTAAAATGAATTACACTTCGTTTCAGCCAAATGACGTCCATTGCTGGACAAAGACCTCCCCCAAGGGTTTCCACAACGCCCGGTCCTGCGCCGCCTGCATCCGGGCACCTCCCGTGGCCTTCACCAGATCGTCGGTCCACCACGTTACTGGGCGAAACGTAAAAAAATATGGATGAACCATTCATGGATCAAACGATTGTTGGCGAACCGTTTCAGAATCGGTGCCTGTCCGTCCACACTACGTTTTAGTTCCGGCCCGTGGGAGAACTTACTTTATTTCTGCCCCAGCGCAAAGCTCACTTAGACTAATAGTACAGAATAACTAATAGCTAGACTAGACTAGGCGCCAGCAGCCGAGCGTTGGATCTTGTAGGCAATTAGATAGAACCTACCTGGAAAACTTTCATTGAGAGTGCCTTGATCAACAGCTAAAACATCTGAAAAGGCAAACGATGGTTTTTTTAGTTAAAGTCAGATGATGCAATCCAGCTTTAGTCAATAGTCACTGCTATGGCACAGTCATGTCAAAGAACTATTAACAGCACTTTAAAATTACTTGTCGCCTCCTAAAGAGTTTCATTCTGATCAAAAATTGGCTCTTAGATTGAGTTGCACCACCTAATCTTGACCTTAATTACGATAACCGGTATCATTCGTATGGAGTTTGACAGATTTTTGACGTTTGTTAAAGCTAAAGTCATAAAGGTAGCAGGGAAGCGTTGGACGCAGGCCGCTCCCATTCGATCAACATGGAAAGCACTGGGGGAGGCCTATGTTCAGCAGTGGACGTCCTATGGCTGAAATGATGATGATGAAAGCTGAAGTAAGATGGTGTAACCCAGCCTTAAAATGCCTAATTAGAACCACCATGATGTAAAATTCCGAATGCACACTTTAAAAACTAATTAAATAAATAATCGCGTTCAAACCGGCGATTTAACCTGTCCGCTTTGAACCGGTCAATTCGATTGGCCGTGTGACCGGTTTTTTCTGGTTTAGACCGGTCTGCCGGCTTAGGGCATAACATGGTTGATAGTAATTTATGAATGGGGCATATTCCCAGTAATTGCTATGAATAAGCATACAAGAATGATGGCAAGAAAGTGTCCAAGGTACTGGTTAGTTGCTATTACAGAAACGACATAACCGATGTTGTGGTTAATTGTGAACCGTTTTTAGAAACGTCATAGAAACGTTGACAACCCAATGGTTGTTATTGAAGAGCTCATTGAAATAATACCCTTATTCACAAACGATGCTTGCTTAAGTGAAGCAGCAAATATAACGCACAGATTGAATAGAGCTCTGTGATTGGTTCGTGTGTCACCCTGTGCGTCCACGCGCACTGTGAGAGTAATGTTTGTGAATACGGGCGTTAGTCTTGTAAGAGCTCTATGTAAGTAGAAAAAATATTACGTTAAAATATCACTTGCCAAATGTTGGTCTCGAAGCACTTGTAGTATAAAAAATTAAAAAGATTATTACGAAAAGTTCCATAAGAGCAAAAGTAAGTTATTTATGTTTTATTTTTTCTTTAAATATTTGACAATTAATTGTATTGCACTATTTAGTAGTCTCTAACAAATGAATAAATTTTGACCTTTTTTAAAAGCATGCAAAAAACTGCTTCCAACTGACCTTGGTCAGATATTATTATCGTAATGGCGAGTAAGGGTAACATTTCATAATGATATTACGTCCAAGATTCCTCATGCCTTCATTCCTGTTTGCCTTTAACTCATTCACAACACAATTAGTAGTGTTAGGTAGTTGTAGTAGTCAACTTAACTTAATTTCTAATTTATTGTTTTATTTAGTGTTTTTTTTATTTGTGTTTTTATAGGTACTCTCGTCTCGATTTCTACTTAGGGTAGTAATTTCCAAGAACACTGGCCTTATAAACAAAATCACCTTTAGATGAAGCTAACTTTAACAAACGTTACTTTAACTTTGATAAACGTCAAAAATCTGTTAAACTCCATACTAAAAACATCGGTTATCGTTATAGCACAGAATACATAATAGTAGCAACAGAAATTGCACTCCTTTGTGTAGGATCAGATGCCGGCGTTTTAACGGTAATAATAATAATGCAAAATATCCAACGCACATGGTGCATTCGAAATCGCACCTTACTACTACGCTCACAAGAGCGCTATTTTTTTGTGTTCAGAATTGATCTACCTCACAGCTCAAGCGTCAGGGTTGTATAAGCAAAGTAAAATAAATAAAAACTTAATTTTAAGAAGCATTTATTGTATTTACGATTGGTAAACTTTAATCTAGTGGTGTTTGTATAATCGTACCATCTCTAAAGTACTTAATAAACTTCAGTGTTACGATAATTCGAAATTGGACAAACAGTTTTAAAAGGTGTAGTGTCGGAAAATAGACACGGTAAAGTAAAAGTTAATGTTTTTATTAGGCAAAATATTTTTTTTGCTACAGTTTTTTGTCATAAGTATTTCAAAATTATTCAAAAAGTGTAGTTTTTTAAATTATTTAAATCACTACAGTTAATTATTATTTCTAAATATTACGATTAAAGAAGAATAACAGTGCTGTTGGAACAATAAACCTTGATTTCAACGATGATCGACCGAGCGTGTATAGAAATACGCGTGTGCTCACAGGCGCGTCACGGCGCGTGGCGGTCCTGACTGATTTGCAACTTGAAGTTGTCGCGCGCTGTAGGTAATTATCTCGGCCGGCATAGGCGAGTGACGGAGGCCTGGTTATAGTCACGGTGAAAATCAGATAGTGCAACTCAGCCTTATTTATTAGTTTCAGTATTTCGTATTCTGTGGTTATTAAGTATTAAGGCACATGAGCAAAGAAGTTGGTTTCCTTACTCATCATAGGGCTGATTTTTCAATCGTCGGATAACTTTTAACTGAAGAATAATTTGGCACATTGACAGTTTCGGTATGGAAAATATGTCAAAATGACAAGTTTATTCATCAGTTAAAAGATATCTGACGATTGAAAAATCGGCCATTAGTGTGGTTATAGTCTAGTCTTTCTTCCTATCAAAAAACCATTTTATAAGATGAGTTTGGTTGGCACCAGTTGGCTCCAATAAAACAAGACGTTAAGCAAACATTTTAACCGACTCAAAAACGGATTTGATTCTAAAAAAAATTGATCGCGACAGGTCCCAGTATTGTAACTTTTACCCACTTGGCCATACGAAATTGATTAAACGAGCCAACTGATAGAAATTCTCTAGGTATTAATATGAAACGCGCAGATCCCTCTACGAATTGGAGGCATCAGCCGGTGGCCGGAGGGATCTCCCCCTCGTCTGGTATTTGGGAGAGGAACGCAACAATCCAATTTCGGAATTTCTTCCAGATATCGAGAATAGGTAGTCAAGTTTCAAATTCTGAACAAAACTGGGCAGAATTTGAAAAGCATATAGGGTAATTGCGCCGGTTTTCCGTCCAGCTCCTGTTTTCGTCCATTTGACCGACTTGCCACAAACAAATACGGAAAATTAGAATACAAACCTAACTTTCCGTGCAAGTTTGGACTTGTTACAATCTATAATATCTAAGTAACAGTTCTGCCTGCATGAAAATGTAATTTGACAAGTAATAACTCCAAAAAAATCTACGGAAGTTGCTGCTGCTCACAGGTGAATGGAAAACGTCGTCAAGTTAGAAAAAAAACGTGCCGGTAGGGAACTTTCATGGTATGTTTAATTACTGTTTTAGCTACTTTACGTAATGTTTTTGGCACGTATGTCTAATTATTAGCATAATAAACACTATTTTAAGGGTTTATTAAAGTTTTTGTATAGAAATCTTAGATAATTAAGTGGACTAATACTAGCATAACAATTTTGCAAGATTTTGGTTTTCGTCCACGTGGACGGAAACCCTGACACCTAGTTAATATTTTTAATAATCATTTTACTTCAATGGACCTACAAAATACAATGTTTTTTCTTCCAATATGATCTTTATTGCTATTACATTAAACATTTTAGTTTACGTCCACTTTTTAACAGTGATAAACCCATAAAAACCGTTAAAAAGATGTGGACGAAAACAAAAAACAGCTTTAAACGTTGTTGTGTTTTCGTCCATGACGTCATGAGCAAGCACTGGGGTGGACGAAAACCAAAATTAGCTATTCCTGTAGGTTAGTTTTCGTCCATTTGTCCTTCGACCTATTGCAATATTTTCCCAAATTTAGGAAAGAAACTTATTTAAATCTTTTTGATATCATTTGAAAGCTAACAAAATTACCTTTCAAATGATATACCACAATCCATAGTTACTGTATTGTAGAATTGGTTTTAAGTTAATAATTCAACTGCACCCTTTTTTCTACACAGTGGTCGAAAACTAGCGTACACTAGGACGAAAACTGATTTTTTTGGACGAAAAGTAGTGAAATCGCCTCTTTTGCATAAAATATTTTTTATAAAAAAACCCGTGGTATTTACTTATTGTCTTAAAATATTAACGTAAAGTAGACTATATAAGGACTTAAATGACATATGACACATATGAGTAAGGGTATTTGAAGATATTCATTTCGCATCACAAAGTTGGCAACTCCGCTAATTGGACGAAAACTAACGCACTTACCCTACGCATTCGTTGGTTTAACGGAAAGCCACCGTTTCGTCTAAACATTGTTTAGTTTTTTTTCGGTTCTCGATTTAAATTACTTTTTAAAATGTTCTACATTTACATCAAGCTAAATACTACGGCTGGGTTGCACCATCTTATTTTAAATAAAAAAACAAACGTCAAAATGCTGTCAAACTCCATACAAAATACACCGGTTATCGTTATGTACATAGTTAAGGACGTTACGGTCAAAGAATGGTGGTGCAAATCAGCTTTAGAATATCTCTGGTACCTACCTGACTATAATGTAGGTAAGTATCTACCTATGCAAAGATCCCTCAGAGGGATATCGGAGGCATCGCATCCCAGCCGGAGGGATGGCCCCTAAGTCTGGAATGTTGGAGGGAAGTCAACTTAGTTGCTAACAATCACTGTTGGTTGAATTTTTAATTGCTATTGCTGTACTTTTACGTAGGCGTGTAGGCAATGCATCAGGATTAGGGTACAATATAGCTGTTGCTCAGATAGTTATTTTAGTTACTTATTGAAAAGCATTACCTACGTAGGCAACTTTTTTTTCAAAATTGTTAAATGTTCATACCTACTACTACCAGCCAATTAACCAAAAATAACTTATTAAAGTAACCCAAAGCATTTTAAATTATTAGTTTCCTAGGTAAACTATGCCTACCACGTGGTCCTAACACTCGTGTGTCCTAGTATCAAAACATTAGGCTACCCTCACCTCGCTGAGTGACGGCCAATAATGGTCAAATCGGCACGCAATAGAGTAACCCACTGTAACAATTAACCACAATCGATCTCTGCAGAATATTCTCATTTACACGCGAGTGCAGCGGGCCCGGGGCCCCGGGCTGCCCGGGCCCACGCACCGTCGACGTCGAGTAAAATGCACAAATTCGTTCCCGATCTCCCGACGCCCCTCCACACACAAAAACCCACTCCAACTCATCCCCACAAAGCCGAAAATGCCACGGCAGCTATAATCCTATCCTGAAGGTGATGTGTCTCCACAAAAAAACGGTGCAAGCCATTTTGACGCTTGCTCCAAAACTCCAGCCGCCAAATTCGCGTGCACACTGTTGCTATAAGGGTCGTGGAGTCCCGTTGCAGGGGAAAACGTGCTCTGATGTCTGGTGGAAAGGTAGAAGTTTGACTGAAGGAATAAATATATGAGGTTTTTTATGGTGGTCGGTCGGCAATCAGCTGTTCGGCACGCGTGGCCCCCGGGAGCGGGTGATGTCGGCTCGAACGACACACGCCAGAAATTTCTATTAAATTTCGCTAAAATTGCGGGCAAACCTAGTTTGCAGGGACAGACAAATGCTTTGGCATTTAGGGCCTAAGCTTGGTGTGGTGTCTGCTCTGAGAGGTAATTTCATTATGAAGGACTGTAACAACTTATACATAAATGATGTGGCCATAGGTAGATGAACCATTACCTACTTTAAAAAAATATATTCACCACCAAGTATTCGGAACTGCTAGCAGATAAGTGTTGAAGTCCATTTTTAATTACGTTTTCTATTTAAAACTAGCCAGAGCGTTTTGTATAGTTCCTCGAATGATTAAAAGAACTTTCTGCCTAAAAACGTACACGCATCAAATAGGTGCTATGTTTTATACTAAAAATCAAAAGCATGATCCATGGATTTAATAGCGTCTTAAAAACGACTGATGATGATGGATCACTGAACAAGAATTGGCTGATTTCTCAACTCATTTATATTTCTGGTGTAATGAGGATAAAACACGAGATACTCAATAATTTATTGCAACTCTATAATATACTAGCGGCCGCCCGCGACTTCGTACGCGTGAATCCCGTTTTTCCCGCTAATTCCCGTTCCCGTGGGAATTTCGGAAATTCCTTTCTTAGTGCACCTCTACGGTACCTAAGCTAAATTTCAAGTGCCTACGTTTAGCCGTTTAGGCTGTGCGTTGATCTGTCAGTCAGTCAGTCAGTTTCTCCTTTTATATATTTAGATTAAATCGATTTTATCGACAAAAGATCCTATAAATTGAATCTAAAATCTGCGCAGACGGCGCCTACGGCAACTAGTGACATCTATAATTAAAAAAGCTGCATTCCTATGCATTCTTCTTGAATATTCTGCATAGTAATATTATGAAATGAGCTCGAAATATCTATGTATCATAACCTAACCAAAGCCGTTCTCCTTAATTAGATGTTTTGTATTTCTGTCGCGTGGAGCGCTGCAGTCGCGCTTGCCAAATGCGGGCATCTGAATTAGTGATGGTTTCCATTTTGTCCAATATGAGTGGTATTTATTTATGGGGCTGAATAGGTATTGATTTGAAAACCGTGGGAACAGTGCTATGCGGAAATAGTCATATTTTATTATGCCCTGCCCAATGTCCATATCAAGACAACTTGAAATTAAATTCTCTCTTTTCTGAAATTAAATTGTGTGGCGCAAATTATGCGATCAAGCTTTATTGCATCCGACTTCTAGAATAAACACTCATGTAGCAAATTCTGGCATCAACTACTATAAATAAATAATAATAAAAACGTTTATTTGAACCAAAAGTTACATTATGCATGTATTACTATGCAAAAGTTAAAAAAAGTGGCATGATAATCGGGAGCCCAATGACTACTAAACTAGGTTACAACCTGTATCTTAGTAGCCAGTGATTCCTCAACTAAGATTTAAATACAATGACTTGATCCGATTGGTTAGTCTTTTAAAACAACTATGTTCTACTATCATGTTGTACATTGTAAAAAAATATATTCATTGTTAGCTGTCCAGAGTGTCAATGGTGTGGGGAAACGTCCCTGTTGACCCTTATCCGGACTGCGGGCAGCCCAATGCCCCGATTCCGGATCAATCGGCACGATATAAAGGTTACTATGCTTGTGGTGCTAATCTACGTATCTTGCGTATCATCGTGAATCTCTAACGGTTCATAACTGTCTCCGTCTTCGCCAATATCGAATGGCCAATGTCCAAATCCCAACTACTGCCTCGTGAACCCAAGATGGTACGCCACCCCTCTCATTCCCTCCGTCTTTGATCTTGCTATACAGACTCAGCAAGGGCGATATTAGACGATTTGTACGCCCTACAGAGATGCCAAAACCGGAGGGCCGAGTGAATAGGCTCTGGGCAAGCTCCATCACAGTCCAACGGCTCCATAGATCTGGTAAGATTTTAATCAAGCAACCCCGCCTATTGTAAAAATGTTTAGTCCAACGTTAGCGCGACTGCATGTGGACACTTGGACAGAATGTACCTCTCGCCCGTATTCACCGATTGCACAGCGTTGAATAGAGTTCTGTGATTGGTTCGTGAGTCGCCCTGTGCGTCCACGCGCACTGTGAGACCTCATAGTAATATTTGTGAATACGGGTCTATCTAATCTAGTTGTCACAATCGCGTGATTCGAAACGCGCAAGTAAAAAAAAACGCGTCATCTGCACAAGCTCTAAACTCTAAGGCTGGGTTGCACCATCTCACTTCTACTTTAACAAACGTCAAAAATCTGTCAAACTCCATACAAAAAGCACCGGTTATCGTTATAGGTACGGTCAAAGTTAGGTGGTGCTACTCAGCCTAAATTTTGACACATTGGACACGGCTCTAATGCCTCTAATGCAGTTATTGGTGCAATCAACTGTCATGGTGACCAAAGTATCGTCTTAAGGCCAGAATATTTCAATTTTGGAAAAACCTCAATTACCGGGGCCCATTATGGAAATCTTTTTCCAGCTATGTCATTATGAACTTGTGAATGCCGCCGTGAGTCGCCAACTCTCAGGATGACAAGTAAATGTTTACACACTTAAGTATTTCCTACGGTTCAAAGAAACCTTTACTCGAGTACGACAAGCATGAAACTTCGTGGAACTGGAATTTGTTACTAGTTATTGAGGAGTAAGTTGTCAAAACTTTTGGAGAGTATTCGAGGTTGGTTTGATGGAAAATAACGCAGTAAAGAAATTTAAATAGGAATAGTAGAGATGTAATTTAGATAAGGGTTATTAAGAGGATACCTTTTAATTAATAAGTTGATATAGTCGCCTCCGAAAGCTTCTATTAGCTGCTTTAAAATCAATAATAGTTGGAAGTTATTAATTAACAATAGTTAGCAGTTTGGGAACAAGACACGTTAAAAGTTCCTCCCATTACTATAACAAATCTAGTCTTTTGTGGTACCCTACTAGGTGGACCGACGATCTGGTATTTGTAATCGTCCAGCTATTTCGACTAAGATGCGCTTATGTCATACTTCAGAGCTGTTTTTATGTAAGAGGTCTGCGCGTTGCAAAATTTTATCAACTGTTATTCAGTTCTTTCTTATTTTGCTCTTCTTTATTTGTTGTGCTGTTCTTTATTTTGCTGACCCCGAATATTGATTCTAATCTTGACAATAACAATAATCAGAATCACTTTATTGCATCATTACAAACAAGGTATTTTAGAATAGTATTACAGCAAGTTTTATTTAGATAAAAAGTAACAATAGAATGCTTGAAATCGTCCTATTTTGTTTGTTTAATGTTCGAAAGTTCGCTCTATTCCCTATTTACGTCTAATCCTATTCGTAGGTACATTACATAATTATTATTTACTAGCTTTCCGCCCGCGGCTTCGCCCGCGTGGAATTTTGTCTGTCACAGAAAAACTTTATCGCGCGCGTCCCTGTTTCAAAAACCGGGATAAAAACTATCCTATGTTCTTTCCCGGGACTCAAACTATCTCTATGCCAAATTTCATCAAAATCGGTTGCGAGGTTTAAGCGGGAAAGCGTAACAGACAGACAGACAGAGTTACTTTCGCATTTATAATATTAGTTGGGATTAGTTGGGATTTTATCATGCTATCCAAGTTTAAGAAGTTTCCATTTACGTTTACTTTGGTGTTTTGTTTGTCACTTACGAATTCAACTAAATAGAAAAGTAGTAAACTAATCTAGTAACTTTGCTAACAAAGTAAATTATACTAGTAACTTTATTTAGAACTTATTAATTTAGATTTCTGTCTAGAAGTGAAAAAGCTCGCGCTTCTATCGCCTCACCGTTACTCCCGTTGTATCCCTCCCCTTCCCACCCACACGTCCCCTGCTGAGTGCGAGAGGGACAATAGCTGCGGGATGATAGTAGACCGGTTAGCAGTTCGCTGCGTAATGAATAATGATAACCGTCATATCACGCGGCGGGATCACGAATTCCGATTATGGACAACTAGCTTTCCGCCCGCGGCTTCGCCCGCGTGGAATTTTGTCTGTCACAGAAAAACTTTATCGCGCGCGTTCCTGTTTCAAAAACCGGGATAAAAACTATCCTATGTTCTTTCCCGGGACTCAAACTATCTCTATGCCAAATTTCATCAAAATCGGTTGCGAGGTTTAAGCGGGAAAGCGTAACAGACAGACAGACAGACAGACAGAGTTACTTTCGCATTTATAATATTAGTTGGGATGCAGAAGCGTAGTTCGGACTTCGGAGTTGGATTTCAGAAATACGCTTGAAGTAAATCGCGCCAATTTTGTGTTTCTGTGCTGCCTAGAATAACTTCGAGTAAACGTGATGATATTTGATAGAGCTAGGTCCTGTCCGCGACTTTGCCTGTCTTATTATTTCTGATCGAGAAGATCCGCCGTCAAAAAAAAATCATTTATTCAGTACTTAGGTCCTTAGGTCCCAATCTAGCTTGCCCTACCACCACTTCGGGAGAACATAATTATTATGGGCTGGTGCTGAGAAGAAGTGGTGGAAGAAACTCAGTCACCTTTGTCAGCCTCTCATCAAGAGCGATAATCCCTAATTTACATTTTTAAGGTCCAGTCGGGATTAGACTCCGACCGTCTCAGTTCAACAATGACGACAATTCAATAATTGTTTGGTTTCTGTACTGTAGAATGTAATCTAAGAGCTTTGTTATTAAAGCTTAGTAGAAGTTACTATCTCAGCCTAGGATAGGAATATAAGATTTTAATATTGATTAGGTATACAATTAAAAAGCCACTACTTTTTCTTCTACCATTATTTTATTGTTTGTTAGAATATTTGTTATCAAAACTTTTAAAATTTTCGTACTTTCGTTTAAATAATTTGCTATCTGAATTTATCGTATTTTATTTTCGATGTTTATTAAACCTGCAATAACAACTACCCTTGATACCATGGAAAATTCTGTTCTCATGAAAATGGAAACGAAAAGGTGTTATTTAGTTATCTGCGAAGCGTTCTATTAAGTCGGAGCTCTTTTAAAAGAAACCTTACGTCGTCCAAGCCGCACTTTATATACGTTATTTTTAACATTTGCACGACCGCAGAAGTTTTGTAAAGGTTCTGGGGACGAAGCCTAGTCTCAGATATAAAAAATAGCACGTTTTTATAACATCGTTGTAAAATTAGAATATCATAATATTATAAACTTCGTTTTTTGCACATGTCGTATCAACTCGTGTGGCATAATAATAACCTTAGTATTTGGTAAACTTTAATTTTAAAACTCCGAGTCTTTCCGCTAGGATACCCTGTACCTTATACCCTAGCTAGGGGATTGTTGATTAGTTTACATTTTAATACTTTATATTCCAATTTGATTCACTATGGCAGAGTATCACAGAAAGGGCATCATACAACGAAGATTTAGGCTGAGTTTCACCATCTAACTTTAACAGTCACTATAAAGTTATCCGGTGTTTTTTGTATGGATTTTGACAGATTTTTGACGTTTGTCAAAGTGCTAGTAGTAAGATGGCGCAAGCAACCCAGCCTTAGTGATTTGGACTGGATTTAAAAAATGTAGAGCTCTATGGTGGGAGGCTTGTCCAGCAATGGACGTCATTTGGTAGTGACTAAGAAGAAGAAAAATAACCAGCAAGGGATCTGAAAGAAGTAACTCGGCTGTTTTGTGTTATTTCGGTTCAAAATCATTCCTGATAATACGTTAATTAGTGCAAACCGCATCCGTATAATCAGCGTCTAGAAATTGTCTAAATTCCTTAGGCACATAAATACCTATATCTTCGGTATCATAATCGCCCAGATAGCTTATCAGCCCAATGGCTCGATAGCTTTATCTCCAGGATGTGTCATTGCACCGCTGGATCCGTTACATCGCCCATTGTGGGCTTTGTGGGCTTATCTCCACACACCGCGTCTAGTCGTGGCTATGGCTATGCACATTTTCGTAGCCACATACAAGTAAGATACATTATAGTATTTAAAGCACACCAAGCTGACATATAGTTGAAATAGGGGTTATTTTGCAACAAAAATATTTAACCTGGGCTTCAATTGCGCCAATTTGTAATGTCTCCAATACATTCGCGTTTCATCTCCAGTCTACACTCCAGTCACGCTTCATTTTCATTCCAGCTGATGTGCGATTCGGTATCGCGGTAAAGTTCACGCGCAAACAAAGAATGACAGCTTATTTTTAAAAAGTAAAATTACTAAAACAGCAAATGTTCGTGAAACATTCCGTTTATGTTACAGCTTCGTTTGAACTAGCTGTCAAAACGCCACCGCAATACGGATTTGTCAAAAAGCTAATAGTGTGTGTGTTAGTGCAATCGGGGCCTAGTTGTGCTTTCGGTTGACTATGTTGCTGAAATGCTGACCATTTGGGTGACAGTATTTTAAACAATATTCCACATTATTGCACACATTTCTAGTGCTGCACATTAGTAACATTTGCGTACCTAAATTTTAAAAGATCATTACTAGAGTACGAAAGAAAGAAAGAAAGAAAGAAAAAATGAGTTTGCGGTTCTTAAAGACCATTTGGTTAGGTTTCCATCCAGTACATTTCAGTTTGCAAACTGAGTCCGTTAGTTAATTATAGTCATAATATGACGGGATAATATTTATTATGCACTGTTCAAACTATGTTTTCCAGTAAGTAATGTTTATCCATATCGCCTAATCGAAATCTAACTTAAACAAAAACTTTATTACAGGCAGAATAATATTTTGTTCGCTACACACTGCAATTAAAAACCGTAATTGCAAATAAACCGATGCCGGGGCACCTGCATACATAAATTTGCTATTCAATACCCTGAATTGTGTCTACAATCAATGTGCGAGTATTACAGTACAGTATACATACATACACTTACTACGTCACTAAGTTTCTATAGCGCATGTGCGGCCAGGCTGCCATTCACTCAAATACCCAAGGGACTTATCATTGAGACATTAGAATTCCGAATCGCACACGCTTTGCACAATTCGCACTCGAATTCCTGAAATGATTTTCAAATTTCATTCACTAACGTTACGTTACGAGTGCTCAAATTCACCCGTATTTCGAATTCCATACCAGTAAGCCATGGTTAGGGGGCGTCCATAAATTACGTGAGACAATTTTGGCCATTTTTCAACCCCCCCGCCCCCCTTGGTGAGATTTGGTGAGATTTTGCTTGACCCCCTCCCCCACCCCCCTAATCTCACGTGATATTTAATAAAATGCCTATTTTGCAATGTCTATAGATGCTTCGATTCTATTAGATTTATATGAAAAAATCAATAACCCAATGTCGTGGTGCCACGCGCAGTGCAGGGTTCCGTAGCTTCCCATCGTTTAGTAAGACAAGCAATTGCTTCAACCTAGGACCAGTTTTTTGATTCATAGTTAAAATAACTAATTGTAAAATTTTGCTACTAATGGTTAAATATTAATAAAATGTAAACTAATAGTTAAAAAATGTACTAAAAGCACATGAGTAAAGAAACGGAACAGAGACAAAGCTTCTAGCTAGCAAAATATATAGGTACCTATTTTGGTAGGGTAGGGACACCAGTGTTGGCACAAATCAATTAATTTTTTAATAAATTAATTAATTTGATTAAAATAATCATGATTAAAAAAGTAATCATAATCAGGATTAATTTGTTAATCATTAATCAATAATCATTAATTTGATTAACTTCCTAATGTTCTATGGAAAACAATGGAAATCATTGAATTCTAATATTAGATGTTTGGTTTTAGGCTACAAAGTCAAAGTCAAAGTTAAAGTCAACCTTCCGTAGGAGGATATCAGTCCACTTCCCCTACCGTTCCAGCGCCTACTCTAACCAACCAGCACCATCCAAAATCTCTCAAAGCGATGCCGATGAAGTTTTTTTTTATTTTCGAATTTTCTTAATTTCGACATTTATTCTGCATCTTTAGTGTTCACAAATGCAGATGGAGGCATTTTTAGTTTAATTTGATGAGACGGTTTAGAATAAATTGTCATTATCATCATAAAAAATCATTTTTTTACTTCAATAACACAGTTTTCTGGCAATTTTACTCTATTTCTTGCGGGAAAAATTACGTGATATTTTCCGAGACCCCCCCTCTCCCCCACGTGAGATTTAGTGAGGTTTTCGTTGACCCCCTCCCCCCCCTAAAAGCCTCACGTAATTTATGGACGCCCCCTTAAATGACACTGGCAGTATTGAAATTTTACATGTACTTTGTCAAAAGTCCGGTGTCAGGTCAGAAATCTATAGAGTTACAAAAATTGAGGTGAAGAGAACTTATTCCACACACTGATGGAATATTTGAGTACAGAACATACAAATCAACTACGTAACTAAAGCGTAAGTAGGTAGGTACTATACAGATACAAATCTTTGCTTTTGTGATGGCCTCAACTCTCGTTGCGCGACCTAGCTGGTTTTATTTTTTCTCGCGAAGCAAAAGCGATCGGCAATTTGATTTGATAGCTATTTGCTTTCGAGCAGTTCAAGGATCGTCCCCAGGCGAGGTAGTGAACTCGCCTGCCGCGGCTAGATACTTTCATGACCTAATTTGTTTTTGGGCTGATGGCGTTGGTGTTTGCAGCGCTGATGGCCTACCAGCATTATGAAGTTGAAGTCAGAAATGCATTTTTGCTTTTTGCTCACTCTTAGAGTAGGCGCACACCGTTGATTTTTCGTCGGCCGATAGTTTAGTCGGGCAGTTGATCAGTATGGGCATGTATGGGAGTGCGCACACTACGCCGATTCGATTTGGCCGATTCTTCATACAAATTNTTTAGGGTAGCTCCCCTACATGGGCTACATGTAAAGTGGGGATGATTTTTTTTTTCGTCTTCTACCCCATCGTGTGGGTATCGTTGGATAGGTCTATTAAAATGGCTTTGGGGTTTCTAAGACCATTTTTCGATTTAGGGATCCGTTTGTAAAATGTTAAAGTTTAAAAAGTGCCAATTTTTGTCCGAGTAGGGCGTTCCCCCCCGCTAAAAATTAAACTGTTGGCTTGATAAATCTGGAAAAATTCAAGATTATAGTGCTTTTTATGAACTTTCAAGGAAAACTATAGCGGTTAAGATAGATCAGTTAGTTCAAGAGTAATAGTCGTTTTACTCATGTATTATAAAATTTCATAGTATGTACATAATAAAAATTCCTTAGAAGAAAATATTAAAAGTAACTTTAGATGAAGTAATTGCTTACTTCTGAAATATATTGTGATAACGACGGACAACTAAGGAACCCTACACTGCGCGTGGCACGACACGCACTTGGCCAATTTTTTTGACTTAAGATTTAACCCAGTTTTCTGGCAAACTCTATTTCTCTATTTCTTGTGGAAAAAAATACGTGATATTTCCCGAGACCCCCTCTCTCCCCCACGTGAGATTTGGTGAGGTTTTTATTGACCCCCTCCCCCCCCTAAAAGCCTCACGTAATTTATGGACGCCCCCTTAAAATCGGGCACAACTATCGGCCAACTAAAAACCAACTGTGTGCGCCTACAGAGAGTAGATAGGTATTATTCAATTCAGTTGTAAAAACACTCACAATGTGTTTAGGTGTTACCTTATGTTATGTTTCACATATTCCCGTTGTCCCCATAGGTCATGGTCGTGTTCCCATGAGACGGGATAGAGGTAAAATAGTAAAAGATAAAACGCTTGAGTTAAACTGTACCCTTTTGCCTACTTTGTTATGGTACCTACCTACATATTTCTAGCACATCGGACTATCATTTTTGCTGCAAAATCTCAAATATTCTCAAACATTCACAGCAATGCCTTAAATAGTATAAAAAGTATAAATCATGGGAGTCTGTATTAAATAAACTTATATCGTACCGACAATTAAGAAGTAGATCGGCTTGCATTTTATTATCCTAATCTCTTTTTTACTTCTTTAATCTTCTCTTCAAGTTCTCTGCACAAAAGAAAATAACCCTCCATCTGGCGCAATCGGGTAAAAAGTGTACCATAATAATATTATGTGCATGCGATTTCCTCTACCACTCATAATTTCTATAATATGCATGTCAACCATTATATCCGACGGGCAGTAGGTACCTAGATATTATAAACAAAACAACTTAAGCTTCCCGCACACGAACGACTATTCGCAAAACCACGGGTTTGCGCATAAATAACCGTCACGTAGATGCAGCCAAGATTATTTTTTCCTCGCACGTTAATTGAAGTGTTGCTAGGAAAGCGCCCGGTAAAAAATAATAAAGTATCGGCCAAAGTCGACCTTATGCATAATTAATTCAAACCGGCGCTCTATCGGTCCGAGCCATCTCGTGGGGTGACCATTAAACGCGTAAAAACGAGGCTACTCTACCGTATCAAGCTTGTGCGATTAGTTTTTATCAGTATTGTAAATTAATGCAAAAGCAGGTAGATACCTACTCCTTTTTGTGATCTCGATGCAATTACTCACAATTGGATACCAAAATCTGTTGGCGGTTGAAGTATTGCCGAGTCATTGCGGGTAAATAATTACTGTAATGCTTCTTGAGGGATTTTAGGGACTGCTTAATGTTTATTTCTTACCATCATTTCTAGAATTAATTGGCGATTAACCATCGCTGTGCTATCGGTCTTGTTGATCTATTTTTCGTCATTTTCATCTTGTTACTAGAGATTTTTTTTTCTTTCTAATGAATTTATTACATTGGAAACTTGAAACTACGCATTGTAATGTCAATTGTCAATGTCAAGGTCCTGATTCCTGGTGACCTGTAGAAAACCTATTTCAGGCACCAGTCCCACTCAAACTTAGTATTAAGTACCTATAGCATAATGTATTTTCTACCAACTGTAATTGCTAACCTAAGTTTGTGAGGGGAAATAAACGATTTATTTATTAAAAAAAAAGTTTAACAATATCCTAATTTCAGTTCCATCGTGGTCGCCCTACTCACAGCTCACAACCAGTTTTCCACCTTTCATACGCGCTACGTCCTGTGAATTAGTACTCCCCTCCCCTGACAAGACGGTCAGTCGAATCAATTCGGATTACCATGCATTATGGACGCCTCCATGGTGTTACACCATTGGTGTAGAAGTTATAGACGTTCTGGGTTGGATTCGTAAAAAAAGTGGTCCCAGTTTTATCAGGATATGCCTAGCTAAAGGCGCTTTTACACTGCGCGGAAATTACCCGAGTCAAGTAAAAAAAAAACAGTCGAGTGGGTATGAAATTCATTCATTTTTCATCCCCACCCCACTGTTTTTTTTTTACTTGACTTGGCTAATTTCCGCGCAGTGAAAATTCGCCATAACACTATCTTACCAAAGTCTTTCGCCATATGTAGCAACAATGTAACCAGCATTGTTGTGTTTCGGCAGTTGGAGGTAAGATAGCCAGTTCCTCTGTGTGTTAAGGATTCCGGGTGAAGCTCGCTTCCTTCGGCCTGATCATCACTTTCCATGGTGAAATGCAGGCCAAGAGCTTTACCATAATGGGTAAAATGCTCTCACTGAAACCAATGAGGGCTATCGTCCTGTCACTTGCTAGTAGCGAAGACAGTGGCACCAACTGGTGAGCGCTAAAGTGGTAGGAGGACTATCGCATTTGCACTCATCAAGATGGCGCCACTGTAGAGTAAGGTTCTGTCAGTCGCCAGGGGTGCCAACTGTTAAGTATAAAAACGATAGCCCTCAATGCTAGTCGCAATTTGATTCCAGTTCGGTAGTTAAGTTCGATTGAGCCGTCGGCTACGGTAAATGTTGTTCAAACTTACCGAAGTTTTGGCGTATCACGGCCCTTGATGTGTTACTTATAAATACATTGATGACGTTAGGTAAGCTTCAGCATTATGCTAAAGCCACGTTATTTCCTCTGATGTGTCATAGTTATTTAAAACACCGCGAGTGTAGGTAGGACTTAAATGAACTTTTTACTTTTAGCAATGTGTCGTCGCCGCTTATTCTTTAATACTAGCGTCCTGCGACTTCGTACGCGTGGACTCCCTTTTACCCCCTTTAGGGGTGGAGTTTCGTAAAGTCCGTTCTTAGCGGATGTCTACACCCTTTATGGAACATACCTGTCAAATTTCAAGTTTGTAGGTATTACAGTTTCTAAGATTTCGTTATTAATCAGTGAGTGATATTTAGCTTTTAGTTTTTATAGAGATTTGCAACCTGAAGTCTGCACCATATTTATTATTTACGATGTCTGTTGTCGTCGCATTTATTTTGGAAACTTGGGGTTTTCTTATTCTTACAACGTGAACGCCCATACATACGTACTCATGTGTTTGCTTGCTTAGTTTCTAATAATAGTCGTAATTTATCAACTCTAGGCCGTGGGTTGAGGTTTAGTCATAAAAACTGTTCATTTAAAATACCTTATAGTGAAAGCTTATGTTTAAAGCTAGTTCAGGTAAAAATACTGGCTTAGGGCAGGTCTTGTTTACGACATCAAGTAGTCTTAATCCAGCACTGAATAAGTTAGTGGAATTTGGTGTATTTTTGAGGTCCTTTGTGGAAGCTGGTGGAATTAATAAAATCGGAGGTTGCAACATTTCTCGCAAGACGCTAAATTTTTAACACATCTTGTAAGCTGCATCCGCAACTTAACATAGATCTTAATCGATTCAAATATATTTCAAATTGTAAAACTGATCAGCACTCACTTCGATCTCGAATCAATTTCATAGTCAGGGCCTGGAGCCGGTCTTGAGGAAGTGATCAATCAGGCTTATCGCAGGAAACGCGGGGAGGCGCCGCTAGTTTTTCGAAGGGGCTCGCATCTGATTGTTAGACTGGGCGGCGTAAAAAACGGAGCGGTTAAATAAATCCGTTTTGGTTTGCAGTATTTCGTGGTTTCGATGGTGTGTCGAAGTTTATCATAATATCTTCTGACATTAGCTCAATTACTTTTCTACAATTTTGTGGCTCAATAGCACCGACGGGATACGTGGCATGTTAAAGATTGTCGGACAAACATTTGACTCAACAGTACAATACCATAGTAATCAAACTGTTAACTGCTAATACAGATACATCTCATTACTAATCAAATGCCTTGACCATTTAATAGTATTTTCTTTATATGTTTCTTACAAGGAATGATATCTAAGTTTCTATATTCATCCAATTAAAAGACTTTATTAAAATAAACAGATATTTTTCAGTATTTTAAACAAAACACTCCCTGTCTCCTAGACTAAACTTTTGGTGTTTGTCAAAAAAAGATAAATGCGGGTGATTGCGCGTACAGTAGACACATCAAGCTAAATACTCAGTATCTTATGTAGTTCTAATAAGTTTGATTTTGCAACGAAAATGTATAGTTTGATGTGCTGTTCATAATAATTATGGCGTTGTAACCCACTCATTGTTAGAGCAGACACAATCGGCTGTAGTGAAACAATTGAAGCCATTCATCACTCTCAAGTATGCTCAAGACATGGAAAGTGTTCTAGGAATGTCTACTAGACTGTAACTTTACACGTAGGCAATATTTCAAATAGATTAACTTTCATCTAGTGATTAGAAAACTGAGTTTTTAACGCCGCCATGTTTTATACGTCGTAAATAAAAGAGTCGAGAGGTAAATGAGTGTGAATAACCTGGTGAAATGTAGCAAATCACACGTATTTTATTTAACATTATTATTTTTTATTTGTCCTTTTTTTATTAAAATACTAGCTATTCGCCCGCGGCTTCGCCCGCGTGGAATTTTGTCTGTCACAGAAAAACTATATCGCGCGCATCCCTGTTTCAAAAACGGGGACAAAAAGTATCCTATGTCCTTTCCCGGGACTCAAACCATCTCTATGCCAAATTTCATCAAAATCGGTTCTGTGGTTTAGGCGTGAAAGAGAGACAGACAGACAGAGTTACTTTCGCATTTATAATATTAGTATAGATTCGAGAGGATTTGTTAATTTTGAAGTACCTAGTAGTAGATACAATCAATGTCTTTAGTAAAAAAGTTGTCGGCGTTATTTGCTTTGAATGAAAAGTTTGTTGAATATGATTTCACAATTTCGGCTCGGATGCAGTCTGTGCTCTTAAGTTTGACTCTTAAAGCTATAGGAATTTATTCTTTAATTTGTTTATCGCATGTCATATTACAAATAGAGATCTTATAATAAAGATTCAATACATGTGACGCCCATAAAATGAATTAAATTGTGTGAATCACGTTAGGATGTAAATAAAGGTTAAAACATAACTTAGGTAGACGCAAATCGCAGTGCGTAACTCGATGCAATATTAGGAGTTTGATAAACAAAATGTAATGTAAAGATAAATATCATCCAAAAATCGCTTCTAATCTGTATAATATCTTCTCCACTTCGGCATTTCCACAATCAAAACTCAAATCATCGCTGACTGACGAATATAGTGGCAGCCTGGCAGTGCATGGGCCAGCCGGGGATGCAGCAATTCCGGGCTGGATGAGCTTGATAATATACCCGCGCGACTCGTCAATGCGGGCGGTGGGTTGGGCCTCGCATGTGGTGCAAGCCATAAACGAAGTATTTAGTTTCATTTTTTTTATCCACAACGAGGAAGCTCTTGGCCTGTTATCACCCCTAATGGTAAGTGATAATCAGGCCGAAGGTGGAAGCGAGCTTCATCCGGAATCCTCAACCACGGAGCAACTGGCTATCATACCTCTTAACTGCCGGAACACAACAATGCTGTTAACATTCTTGTTATGGCGACAGACTTAGGTAAGGTGGCAGCTAGCCAGGCGGACTTAGAACAAGCTCTACCACCAGTCAAACCGAACAGAAAAATCTGCCCCCACTGGGAATCGAACCCGGGACCTCTGCGTCTGAAGCAGGTGATCTTGCCACTAGACCACAAAGGCGGTTAAAATTTATAGTAGTGTCTGTAAAAAAAGATAACCTCCTCCTTTTTGAAGTCGGTAAAAATGACAATCACACTCGTGGCAATACAGTGTGCTTACCATGAGTTTACATACCAGCAACTGCATAAAAAATTACAGGAAATGTATGACAGATTGTATCGCCGCTAGCTGTTAGACTAGGCGCAGACCACCGATTTTTAGTTGGCCGATAGTTGTGCCCGAATTTAAATTGCATGAGTCTGCCAAATCAAATCGGTGTAATGTGCGCACTTCCATACATGCCTATACTGATCAACTGCCCGACTAAACTACGGCGAAAAATCTATGGTCTGCGCCTGAAGACTTAGAACAAAATAGACACAGACGCACAGAAGAACATAGAATCAAACACTGAGATGTTTTTTTTACCAAACAGTGCATTACAAGAAAGATTTGGCCGTATGGATATTTATCCAAAGCCGTAAAATTTATATGGAAAAAAAATAGGCTCTAATTCAAAAACTAAAAATCTTCATAGTTTTTTTTGACGCACTCGCTAGCGATGACGTTTATCTAAACTCATGGTAAAGCTACTGTAAACTACGATAGGACAGGTTAGCCTAGACAATGCCTATTCGTTCGTGCCTTTTCATTTTATGGTCCAACCGAGAGATTGTTGTTGTGCCCGACAGGGTTCATGGTGATCCAATTATATATTTAAGACCTAATGTACACTGTGAAATGCAATAAAGATTTGAGTATTGAGTATTGAGAGCATAAAATAAGACGATTTTGAGCCTTACGACAAAGCATTTACACTTTCCGTATACAGTCTTGGTGAAGGGTATGAATGAATTCAGCGTCTAGGACGGCTACGTGATGACAGTGTGTTGTGAAATCAATTGACAGGCGTTAGCGTGTACTTGTGGCGTGTAAGATCATCATCATTTCAGCTACAGGACGTCCACTGCTGAATATTGGCCTGCCCCATTGATTTCCAACATCGTCCGGTTGGTAGCGCCATCCTGCTACCTTTATGAGGTCGTCGGTGTAAGATGCAAACTGATAATTTGTTAGAAACATAGTAGTTACTTGTTACAAGCTACGGGCATTTATTTCCTACGTTTTGGATCATGCCTTTCAGCTCCATAAAAAGTGACGGCCCCTATAGTGACAGATATGCCGATTATTATGACGCAGATACACTATGCGCGAACTTGATCGAACACAAACACGAAGTACGAACGTGTGCTGGAAAGTCACAGCAAAGCGACCTGAACTTGGAGTGCAAGTGCGATTTTGTTCCCCAGTCGATGAAGCACATGATATCGTGCATTGCGTGCTCAAACAACTACTCGCGAGAAGATTTAATGAGTGCTACTGACAACGCCACTCTTGTAGCGGAGTTTTGGGCTGACACTGTATAGTTTGTTGTCGACACGACAAGAAGAAGAAGACCTGAGCTGCGTGTTTACACTCTCATTTGATCAAGTTCGCGCATAGTGTAACTGCGCTGCGCCATCACGCTTTCTCTCGTGCCTTGGTCCATGTACCCCCAGTAAATAACTTTAGTGCCCCGGCGAGGCACTAAAAACGGTAAGCTGTAAAAACGTCCAATGCCGCTTACTCCGTCCATTGGCAGCTGCGTATTTGCATGTCGG
This sequence comes from Ostrinia furnacalis, assembly GCF_004193835.3. Classification (NCBI taxonomy): domain Eukaryota; kingdom Metazoa; phylum Arthropoda; class Insecta; order Lepidoptera; family Crambidae; genus Ostrinia; species Ostrinia furnacalis. Next base: position 650,601 of record NW_021131305.1, on the reverse strand, counting down.
GTGTAATGCTATAACACGAACACCGTAAGCTTTCTCTGGCTCAAGTTATGACAAAGAAGCAGTATTCATTTGCCACACAAACCTTAAAGGGTTGGGAGGTTGCCTTGTAGAAATGAGTTACTGCCTTATCCGAAAAATCGTGTATTTTCGATCGTTTTTTCAATAAAGTTCTTCAATAGTAAGGCTGGTTTTAGAGTCACGCTGACGCACGCTGACCCTTCAGCGCTGAGAGCCGAATTGTATGAAGCCTCGGCCTAAGGGGCTGATAAGAATTAAATAAAGCGCCACCAATCCATTCAAAATTAAAAAATCTTACGTGGATGATTTCTCATGGACCATTCGAATTCTGGGACTGGGTAAAAAAAAGCTCGCGCTTATAGAATTTTGATCGTTCGTTTCAGCCAAGTCATGTCCACTGCTGGACATAGTCCCCTAAATTCTGCAAATAGGTAAAACCTTGTTAATCGGATATTGTAGTGTCACACAGATTTCAAAATTGGCTATCAAACAGGGCCGGATCGTGAATTTGTGGGGCCCTGGGCTGAAACTTCTTATGACGTTGTCACGTAAAAATATCGCCCGTAAACCGACTTCACAGACAACTATTTTTTTTTTTCAAATCATGGCCTACTTTTTAGCGGGATCTGGGGGCCCCTTGTAACCCCGGGGCCCTGGGCTGCAGCCCAATCAGCCCATAGGTAGATCCGGCCCTGCTATCAAAGATAAGTTTATCAGTAGGATAGGTATGTTAAAGTCATTCGGTGTGAATTTTAGTCGCCTTAAAAATTACCATAGTCTAACCATGAGTAACGAAGCTGCTTAATATATGTAAATATTTGCCCTCATAAACACCTATTTGGCGCCGTGAACTCCAGATTTAGACCAAGGTTGTAGTAAGGATAATGGGATACAAAAGGCTGTCTATCCAGGAGCACCATGACAACTAATGGCTTCTAACGTCTAACTAAATAAGACTGACATAAATGGAAGAAAGTATTCGCAATACCGAACCTTTAAGAAGCATTTTTATTAGGGCAAGGCTTGGGATTAATCTTATTATTCTTAATGTGCTTAGGTGAAGGTTATAGCGGATATCATGTTCCATTAGTTTGTCTAAATTAAGAATAGATCTTTCTTAACAACTAATACTAATAGTATAATGCGAAAGTAACTCTTGTCTGTCTTGCTTTCCCTAAACCAATGAACCGATTTTGATGAAAGGCATATAGTTTGAGTCCCAGGAAAGGACATGATAGTTTTTATCCCGGTTTTTGAAACAGGGACGCGCGCGATAAAGTTTTTCTGTGACAGACAAAATTCCACGCGGGCGAAGCCGCAGTCGGAAAGCTAGTTAAGAATAGATATTTCTTAACATAGTTGATAAGTGCGGCTTTCATTTAGTAAAGTTACGCAACACCTTACGCAACCAGTTTGGCGGCGGAACACACTTCATCAACTGCCCAGCAAACTCCTAACCATCTATTGTTATCCTCAGTACAAATTGTCAGCGACTGCCAAGCTGGTAATAAATAGTGCGATTCGCATTGTAATCCAGGTATTAATCAAATTATATTTAAAACCGACCTGTGTGATCTGTGGACTGTATTTAAAACAGCTCCGGTCTTAGCGGTCGAAGGCCGATCGCAGGTCGTAAATAACTTAGTTAACCCAATATAACTATTAATAGTATATGCAAATTGCCTCTCCCTTTCTTCATACATACTATTTGACACTAAATTACGAGCGTTTGTCCTTTAATTAAACTTTTCGGCGAGTTTACACTTGAACCGACCTTTTGAAAACATTAAATAAAATACAAACGCTTTAAAATTCCATTTAAAATATACTAGCGACCCACTCTTGCTTTGCACAGTACTTACAACAATACTTAAAAACATTCTTCTTGAATCACTCTATCTATTAAAAAAAAACTGCATCAAAATCCGTTCCGTAGTTTTAAAGATCTAAGCATACCTACATAGGGACAGACACTAGACGGGAAAGCGACTTTGTTTTATAAGATGTAGTGATAGTGATATTTTAAACGTTCTATTCATAAGTAAATCAAAATGAAGAACCGGTTGTGCAATTAATTAATAAATGGCTTTAACATAGTAAATTGTATGTATTTCGCAGTATCTACCTCTTTCTTAGTAGGCACTTATTTAAGTTCCTAGCGACTTCAAAGAAGTTGTAAGTTTTCATTGTTCCGTTTTGCAGTTTCTAGAACTTGTCTACGTATTGCAGGAATAGAGATATATGCGAGTGCGACAGTTATTTTGTACCTACTAGCTTTCCGCCCGCGGCTTCGCCCGCGTGGAATTTTGTCTGTCACAGAAAAACTTTATCGCGCGCGTCCCTTTTTCAAAAACCGGGACAAAAACTATCCTATGTCCTTTCCCGGGACTAAAACTATCTCTATGTTTTTCAACAAAATCGGTTCAGTTGTTTAGGCGTGAAAGAGAGACAGACAGACAGAGTTACTTTCGCATTTATAATATTAGTATAGATTAGTATAGACTTACTGAAAAGTAGTAGGTTAACCGTAATTTTTCTAACGTTCCCGAGTCCCGAACTCCCGACACCAACTTCTAATATTTTGTTAATTGTAAGTTTCCACAAAAACAACGCTATTTTGAATCAGGATTGGTGAGATTGAGAATTAACTGTTAGGCTGAGTTGCACCACCTTATTTTAACCGTAACAATAACAATAACCAGTGCGTTTTGTGTGCAGTTTGACAGATTTTTGACGTTGGTGAAAGTTAAAGTAAGATGGTGCAACTCGACCTTACGTCCGTATTCACAAACGATACTTGCTTAAGCGAAGCAGCAAATCGAACGCATAGCGTTGAATAGAGCTCTGTGATTGGTTCGTGTGTGATCCTGTGCGTCCACGCGCACTGTGAGACCTCATAGTAATGTTTGTGAATACGGGTATTAGTCACACTATACCTAATTTAACTACGTTTGTCCTCTGTGACTATCTACTTATCATTACCATAATCAATCGTTGCCATCTGTGTTCTTAATCCCCTCAGTATAACTCAACTCCAAAACAAATGAAGGAGTATGACGTAACGTGCGCAAGAGTGCCGCATCTGGCGTCGCGTGATCATTTATCGCCTCTCGTGACGGATTGGTAGTTACTTTTTAGGCGCGTTCAAAATTTTGATAAAACTTGGGGAATTGTTTTTTCCTTCCACTAGCCTGAACGTTCTATTCTTCTTCTTCGTCGCTACACTCTTGCCAGAGTGGTCGTGGTCGTCACACCAGGTCCGGTGGCAAGCCTAACAATCCGTCGCCATTCCTCCCGCACTGCAGCCTTTCTGTGGAGTTGGACCATTGAGTGCGGTTTTGACCTGTGTGCTTACCATGAGTTTACGTTAGGTGTGTTCGCTAGCGACTGCGTAAAAAAATGACATTAATTGTATGACATATTGTGCAGCGCCCCTAGCGGCTACTTTCAAGAAACAAAATCTTCATAGAGATTTTTGACGTACTCGCTAGCGAGCACACCTAACGTAAACTCATGGTAGGTACACTGGTCAGTCCAGCGCATGGGCAACCTGCCGCGCCCTCTTGTGCCCTCAACCTTCCCCTTCACGTTCTATGGGCGATGATAATAAAGATACACAATTTCCCATACCATACCAATAATGATAAAGGTTCTTATTTCTATAATTTGAAGACTGTATTGACTCTTGACCTTTGTCCAGCAGTGGACATCATTTGGCTGAAACGAAACGATTGACTCTACCTACAATCGACGTGTATGCCTTAGCCTGATCCACGACCGTTTTGCCAAGAGCGAAATTACTTGAGAAGAAGATTAGCAGTATATTTTATTGGCCTGTTTGTGTCTTATGACTCCGATTGTGTAAGTTGGTTGATGAAGTAATAATAATGGTAATAAATCTCCTTGGACATTTTACACTGCGCGGTCTCAAACTAAGCAAAGCTTGTACTATGGATACCAGACAACGGATATAAAATAAAAATACTTTTTTTTTAAATACATAGAAAAGTAAATCGAGGCATTAGCTCTGGAAAAGCCATTTCCTATCGTGCGAAATCGCGGGCACAGTAATAAATAATTAATTTTGTGCTAGTATGTTTGTGTATGAGTGGCGTAGTGAATCGCCATGAGACTGGGGTTCCTTAGCGGAATGTTCCCGGCTCGGATGCGAGCTTTTACATCACTATCGCTGGATCGGCACTAATGGTGGACTTAGGGCTGCCACAATTAGTTATTTAAGGAGCTAAGATTGTATAGATTATCTTTGATTGAAGTAAATTTTAAGAAGATGTAAAATTTGAAACAGCAATTGACAGCAACAATTAACCGTGTCCCACTTTAATTTATGGTACTAAAAGATTTTAGTAGAAAAACAGACACCATCAACCTTAGCATTGAAGCATCTCAACACCAAATACGCGATTGTTGAAATTGGTAAAGATTAAATTAAAAAAAAGAATTTGGAAGTTTTTGATAAACTAATTTTAATCACAGCTTGCTTACACACAATATGCTCGGTGAGTACCTAAATATATTAATCCCCCAGATAATCTACTTATTCTGATCAATGTGAGGGGGAAAAACAACAGACAACATTCAAGACAATGCCTTTTCGCACTTTATTTACTAGTGCAAAATAAGTTATTATATTTTAATGGTCTTGCAATGTTTAGTCAGCCCTATGGTGCGCTTAGCTGTTCACCTCCTACGTCCATTGTATGGAGATCGCGCAGTCACAGATTAGACACGCGTCCTCCGCAGAAGTGACACAGCCTTGGATTTAGCCTTCATGCCTATTTTTTGCGTATATTTGCGAAGTGACATGGAAAAGTAGCAATTTGTAGGCAGCGCAAGAGACCGCAGCTGCGCAGACTTGATTATTTAACTTGCCACTGACACTGACTCATCTGTGTATAACTTCAAGGTAGACTGGAGACAATGCTGTAATGTGTCACTTTTTTGTGTAATTAATTTATTTTTCTTCTTGTCGTGTCGACAACAAACCTATCAGCCCAAAACTACGCTACAAGAGTGGCGTTGTCAGTAATAATTTATTGGTTAGGTCTGAGACAGTATTCTAAATTGGCTCGCGTCAATTCCTGGCAGATGCTTAAAAGGCCTTTTCTATAATTTTACGCACACTAAATGTCGTTGATGTTATTAGCTTCCTACTTTTACATTAAATTTATGGGCGCTTTACTTCAATAACGTTTGAGTCATTCCATTCAACTTTATTTCAAAGGATATTGATCTCTAAGAGGGCACTAAGTTAAAGGCATGAAACTCGAGTTTATCCATTTCATGAAAATGCAATGAGTGCATGTAGCGTCCAGCAAGCAACAGTGTGGGTCGTGTTACGTCATCACCTCCGCGATCGTGACATCATCAAGGAATTGATTAGGTGACGAGGTCTGTTTAATAATTTAGCAAAGTACACAATGGAGTGTTTGACACTAAAGAAAACCGACTATTCATCAAATGCATAAGAACTTACGGTCTTTTTTCTTTTGGAAGTATAAAAAAGTTAACCCAAACAGGTAGGTAAACTTTTTTATGGGTGGGTGGATACTGAAGTACGATAATTTAACTTTTGATTACAATCTCACCCGAAGAGTAAATCTATGCGATTGTTTCAGAACAATAGACATGTATCTATTCATTCGTATTTTGAAGGATTTGGTGTTGTTAATTAATATTCGGGAACACTGACGTCGGCAGATAATTCTACTCCCAGGCTATTACCCTAGCACACATTATAAAAAATGATCGTCTGCAAGATTTCTGTAGGTAATTCACCAAGAGTCTCTACTGAACCTTGCTGTGTAGTTTATCCCCTATGCCCTTACTTTCCGTTGGCATTTCGGTGCTAACTGTGACGTCACCGCGTAGGTCGGCCTGACGTAATCTGCTAAACTGAATATTACTGCCCGGTTTAGTCCAAATGATTGATTTTACTCTGACAATATCAGTCGTTAGATAACAAGTTGCAATCAACTATTAAACCACAGTAACCCGGATGCGCCTTTACAAAAGAGCATGACTATGAATACTGTGATACTAAAAACGAGGAAAGATCCAACAAGCATGCTACTCGAAACTTATCAAGTCATGTTTACAAACAAAATATTTTTGTAGCAAATGGCAGGTTAACAGCTTACGTGCTTATCACAACCAATGAGGTCATAACTCATAACCTAATGATATAGTTACACAGATTGTAGATGATGTCTGTCTGTGTTCATGATTTTTTTTTCTGTTGGCGATTTTAGTGTAGCATTATTTAGATTCGTGTGCGAAATCGCACAATACAAGTATTCGAATAAATTCTTGTCGCCGTTATAGTGTAGATGTACACGATTTTAACGACTTCACGCGTTACTTTTAATTTACCTTTTTCTAAATACCATTACATTGTGCAGAATATAATTCGCTGAAATAATAACTCGCTACCTGATGACGTCGTAGGTCGTATTGCCAAACAAATACTATGGGAGAGTCGCTTTTTGACAGCTCGTGACTATTCCCACCTCTCGTTCCCACCGCTGCAACCTGCAACTCCTGTGTAGCCAAGATCTACAGCTTGACCGCCAATAAAATCCAAACAATGAAGGCAGCGTTTGACAGCTCACAAAACGTACCTCAATTGACGAGCAGACACTACCCTATTGTACCACTACGATGCAATATTAAAATTAAAATTGCCCTGTTACAAGACAATAATACTAAACAGGCCCATTTAAAAACTTCATTACTAAAACACAGAGCGTCAACATCTATTCCCTTAAAAGTATACACTGTAATTACACTCCCCATATGGTTACCTAGTCTATAATTTGCAGGCAAACATTTGACTTTCCACCGCCAAGTTTTCTGTCTATAAAACTACTATTATCGCGTAATGTGCGGTTATTACATGTCACGCGGGCGAGTGATAGGCAGAAAACGGGGCTTAAAAATATACATCTGTTTAATGTCTTCTGTAAGTATCTATTCTACTTTTTACTTCAATGATACATGTTTAAAAGTGGTTAACGAGGAGAATTTGCAATTTAAAGTCTAAAATTATTTGCCACTAATTAATTGTAGACTTATTTATTTATAATACCAATAACATTTAAAAAGTACGCACGACAATGTAAAATAAATTGCTTGAGAATAACCTTATTGGCTTAGGTATAAACTAAAACAACTATATTTTTAATAGAAATTAACCACACAAAAAGTAAGGCTGGGTTGCACCATCTTAGTTTAACTGAGACAAACGTCAAATATCTGTCTAATTCCATACAAATGTCAATGGTTATCGTTATAGTTACGGTCAAAGTTAGTTGGTGCAATGCAACTCAGCCTAAATGTTTACTTACTTAATTACTTGTTTATTTACGTATTAGTGAATTTTTATAATTAATATCTAATAGTGACTACCATACACATACACCCTAAGAGCCAGCGGTAGACAGACATAAACTGATAAATAATACGTTTAGGGTAGTTCGCGCCAATATTCTTTGACTTCGCGCGCCGGATTGATTTTTTTTTCGGCAACAGGGTCCACTATGATTGTAGAGTAGATTTTTGTGTATTAGGTGTTTAATTTACTAAAAAACATTGAAGGTGGGCCCAGTTGCCAGAAGAAAAAATATTTAAATATTCAATCCGGCGACTTGGCCCGTGGACCAAGCTAAAAGTGGGCCAAGTCACTGGAAGACTGATGAAAATCAACTGAAAGAAACTGCACTGCCTCAGCGATTGCAACAGTATTTCTCTTTGCAATCAACGATAGCTCAAATTACTAGGGTCATCGAAAGCTCGGTGTCAATGTTAGCCGGTTTATTGTTTTGCAAGATTGCCCAAGTCTCTTTGCGTGGCTGTACAAAGTAAAGAACTAAAGATAAAATATATTTATCTACATTATTGAGTTATGATATTTATGATACGAAACTACTCTTTACTCCTTCTTCGAAATAGTTGTTTGAGATAGCCCGTTAAAAAAACTTAACTTTTCCTGACCGATATAACGCCAGAGTTCCACTGAATGGAAGAGTAAAATTACCGCTGTATAAGCCAGTTTAAGGCCCGGTTTCCAACAAATCAAAGAGGTGATACGTGGCAATAACCAATCAGATTCCGTTATTTCCACATCACCTCACCTCTCCGCTCAGTTTCGATTCAGAAATCTGATTGGTTTATTCACACAATTTCCTCTAGCTAAAGCGCAAAGGCTTTTGTGGAAACCGGGCCTTATGGAGCAAGTACACTATGCGGGAAATTGATCGAGACGTATAGTGTAAATACGCACTTCGGTTACTTTCGCTATGTGTCTCCCATACTTCTCTGTGGGCTCACGCATCGTCTCGGTCAATTTCCCTCAGTGTATTTGCGCCGTTAGCGAGCACGAAAAAAGGAGGAAACAGCGATAGGGAATTCCAAAAGTAAAAATAATACCCGTTTTCACCACCAATCCCTAATTTTTAAGTGACAGAATTTTGTTTTCATAGAGGTCACTAAAATTTGGGATTGCTGGTGAAAACGGGCATTTACTATGCGAAGTCGAAGTATAAATAAGTGTTATTGTTTACACACGTCCATTCATGGTATCTTATCGATTTCCAAACAGAGCTCAGTATTGGTGACCTTGCGATCCTGCTATCACTAGCGTCACCGGACGACCTTCCTGCCAAACGTGACCTGGCCTGATAAGGTATCTGACATCAGTGGGAATTGTCCGTTGTTCGCTAAAATACTACTTTTTCCAACTATTTTTACTGCCAGAAGAGATATTAGTTCTCTAGTTTATGGCATTTATTCGGCTCTGTAGCTTTCACATTCACATCGTCCACTGCTGAACATAGGCCTCCCCCAATAATTTTCATAATGGTCGGTTGGTAGCGGCCTGGAGAACACAGGTTTTCAGCCGGCTTCTAAATTAAGTTTTAAGCATGAGTGTTCATTACTGTTCATATTCGCTTGACTAAACTCGATGTTCTCCCTTATAAACCTATTAGTTTTAAACAACTCGTAAGTATTCTTCTAGTCTTCTTCTCTTCCTGTACATTGCGCCCCCCGCTGAAAATCAGTTTCGAGACAAGCTTGACGGTCTTGACGTATGCTGAGCGGGTGCCTTTTTGTCAGAGGGGCACAAGCAGCTATCTGTCCATTTGTGTATCTCTTTCATTACTTATGTACCTATGTCTTGACTGCTTGTATACCCTTTCAAATAAAAACTATTCTATTCTTCATATGTTAGGGACTTCGTGCTGTCAACCATGACTTCGGTATGTTCTGACGAATTTACCGAATCACCACAATCGGATTCTAGTTGAAGGTAACACCCCATCTGGCAAGTTTAGGCGATAATTCAAGCCGATTCGACTTGCCCAGGATCTCTCTGACTAGGTAAAACTATAAATACCCCACATTAAATATGTCTGTTAGCATTATTATTTACTATGAAGCATTTAAAATAATATCCGAGTCTATGCCAAGAATCTATAGTTGGCGTTTGCGAGTAAATCAGCACCGAAGGCTTCATTAATAACATACTTAGCATTAATATGTAGTAAATTATTACTGCCTGTGGCTTTGCATATGATATTTGTTGAGTAATCGATAAAGTTTCAGATATACTATCAAAGTGTTTAATTGCGTATTTTCAATCGCAGAGAGAGATGGTTCTTCAAATTCAAATTCAAAATATTTATATTCATAGCAAAATACATATTGCGTTGAACAATTTACAACAATACGAGTACATTACATTCTTAAATAAATAAGACCATAACAAAAGCACATTTGTTTAAGTACAAATTAATCATTGCAGAGCTTTACAATTGAGGGGTTTGGACGGGTTTTCACAAATGAATTTCAACTAGTCATCTTTATTAGCGTCTGAAAGATTTCCTGAATCAATAATTCGATGTCATGTTTTGCAACGTTACGTCCATAAACTGCAATGTGCAAAATGTGTTGAAGTCAATTATTTTCGATACAAATTAACAAGCGTTTTAAAGTAAAACTTCTTGATAAAACTTAATTATTACAAAAGTTTACTTATTATCTTCGTACACCACAAGTATTCTCTAAACTCCAGACTAATCCAAGTAACCGCGAGATCACGTAGACAAAACTTTTTCTAAAGTCGCCAGCGACTTCTAAACTGTTCGCAAAAGTGATATTTTAATTAAAACCCGACTTGAACTAGTTTCAACTGGATAGTTTCGAAGTTTCGAACTAAGTTGCTCAGTGAAGTTTGGCGACGCGACTGCCGAAACTTCTAGTTGGTGCTCGTGAGGTTAAGCAAAGACGAAACGTTATGATACAGTTTTAAAGTATGGTAAAAGCAAAGCAGATTGATAGGATTTTGTTATTAATAAAAAGGCTAAGGTTCTTGGAAAATCGCCCAACGTGTTTTCTTAGAATGGATGAAACTAAATAAGAGCTACAACACTACTTTATTGTTGTGACTATGTCTTGCGCCAATAGACAAAATAAATAGTGACGCCTAACATAATCTGTATAGTGTGTGATATGCATAAATGTATCATTAATTGCAAAGTGAAAATAACTTTGAGATTACTAATTTTATCACACCTATCATGTTTCCATGTGCTTGGGGTTAGGGCATGTAATATCGGAAGGTTTTCAATTCCGATATTGGATTCCGATATTAGATCTCAATATCGGAATTCCGATATTAATATCGGAATTGAGTTCAAGTGCTATAAAATTAATATTTGGTTATATTCTTAAGAATTCTAGATTATTTTCAATAAAATAATGATTTTAATCAAAATCTTTAATTTGATACAAAACAGCACTTCATAAAATTGAAGTATTTTAAAACCATTTTTACGTTATGGGTTTCCATTGCATTTGGTTTTTTTATATGACAAGAGGCAAACGAGCAGACGGATCACCTGATAATGAATGGTTACTGATAAATTTGGGGTCCATAATTTGTAAGGTTTTTATCTGAAATTGAGGTTTTGTCCCTGTTATCTTTTAATCTAGACGGGACCGTAACCCATACAGTTATTTGGCGTCAACTATCCCGCTATATTCTATAGCAATCAGAGACTGTTAAACAAAGTCTGCGACAGTCAGAGAACTAAACTTACAAAGTGCCACTTTATTCCACAAGCACACACCACCACACACGTTTCCTTGGCCATTATTTGTTGCGTTAAATATTTTCCATTCCACATCCTGTTGAAGTTTACGTAAGTGTCGTCTACGTCATCCTTTCCCAAAGTGGGCGACAACGCCCCCTTGTGGGCGTTGCAGGCCTAAAGGAGATAATGAAAGACCCAGAAAAAGAATCGGGGCGTTGTAAATTGGCGTTACAATTGTTGTGCTTAGTAGTGCTCTCTCTGTTTGGGTGTCCACAGAAGACCAGCGTCGTCTACTGAGATGCTACGACACCATGCTGAGTCGATACCTTTTCAGTATCATTGTAATTACCTACTTATTAAATAATGTTAACTATTGTTGTAAGTGTATTGTCGATGATACTGAATAAACATTTTTTCTTTCTTTCTTCGTTTAATAAACGTTTTTAAGCAGGTGAAAAAATTGGAGCGCTAAAAAATTATTTATTCTCAAAGTGGGCAGTAGACATAAGTTTGGGAACCCCTGGTCTACATAAATACCTTGGTGTTGGCAAAACCGCCGTCTGATGACATAATGGCAATGGAAATTTTTCCTCACGTAACTTTGGGACTTGTAAATCTTGTATCTTACGAGCTCATATAAACAAATGGTTTTCTGGGACGTGACAGTCTCTTACCCAGATGTCCCATCCCAAACCTGTGAATTTGGGACATGACAGTCGAAGTCTTTTAAAAATTAAGCATCTCTATATGAGACCTGTGAAACCAAAAATTTGTAAATTATCAGTCAGTTTTTCATAGGCACTTTACCAGCAAGATATTTGTGAAACAGAGCACCAGAGTACATAAAACCGTATAATTTTCAGTAGCTGTACCTCTGCAAGAGAACCTATGACTTGAATGGTCAAACTCATCATCATTGTCTGCTAATTTTGCATAATAAGGAACGAACTTACATTACGAGTTCAAGAAACGGTCAAATAGAAAAGCGAGAAGGAAGAAGAATATTAAAATTTGCTTGTTACTTTTACCGTTACATATCAAATGAAATATTCTATAATCCATTTTGGTGTTTACACCTGTTCCGCAGTTTTCAAACTGTAGTTTTGTTATAACATTGCCTATGAAAGAAAGCTGCTCGTAGTTTATGATGTCTACGTTATTTATCATTCCATTGTTAGTACGAAAGGCTCATTACTAGTGTACAATTTAATTTATGAGTGTATTGTTTTTATGGATTCTAAACTTCTTATTCACCTAGACGTTTCCTCATTTCTTTTCCAGAGTTTATTACGTTCTGGGGATGATTTATCGTAGATAATTTTTACTGAAATTGAAAGTATGAATTATTGCTGGCGATATTTCTAATTAAAGTATCAAACAGATGGAAATTCTTTTCAACAGCATTCTGACTACCTACTACTAAAAGTACCTACTGCTTTGGTTCCTTTTGCAACATCAAGTAGGTAATACTCCTGAAGGAATATGTCTTCCTATGTTACATTTCCTACCATCAATATCCCCGAATCATATTTCAACTGTTTCATACTATTGACCCTTGGATCTTGAATGCTGCAGAGCATTACGTTCCATTTCTCACTGTCCAACCGTCGATGCTATATTACCGTTATTAGTTATTTGTATATCTATGTCTATTTCTATGGATGTGTCCTCTATACTCTATAGGTTACCCGACGGTTCATTGGTGACCTCTTTGTCTAGGTAAACTTGAACTTATTTGTTTAAACCTTTTCCACTGGCCTAATCGTCATTTTCCATCAGGTGAGATGCAGGCCAAGAGCTTCATCGTTGTGGATAAAAAATGCTACGACATCGTACGTAACTAACCCATCCGTATTTTTCCAAAAAGACGTAAATTTTCCAGATTGTAACCACGTCTTTAAACGCCAGCGCCCTATCTTCAGAAACCATTACTACTTTATCTCTGTAAGCTGGCTTAGGAAATTTGTATTTAAATGGCCAGTTGGCTTTGGGAATATACTTTCAGTAGCTATATTGGAAGGATGTAGATAAACTTTTTTACGTTAGTCTTGAATTTTTCTCCTACACAAGGATTGGAGAACCAAAATAAACAATGCGCCTGTCCTAGTTCAAATGAAATAGAGATTTGCTTTCCGTTTGTCGTCAAATTAATACTGGTAGTATGTTGTATCTCTATGACACTCCAAATATTTAGGTCGCTTCAAAGACATTAATCTGTCCGAGCAAACCCAGCCATGCCATATTCATCCAACGCGTTTGTCAGAAAATTACGCCATATGTCAGCTGCGAGAGATCCACCACGTCACTCCCTCTCCGGTCCGGAATCCGCACAAACTTCCTAACGTCTCGTCAACACGATATCGTTCAAACACCCTAATTTTGCATACCACATCCATAAAGGGATCAACCCAAACAACATCTATCTTGGTTAACATTTGAGCTTTATAGCCATGTGTTAAAGTTTCTAATTGCTTGTCGCGCGTTGATAAACACTAGATACGTATATCGGAGGATTTATGCAGGCCTAGGGAATCCAACGCGCATGTGCGCTGAACCCGGCAGGACCGTGCCCTGAGGCTTGCTGCTCAAACATTTTCCAGTTGATGCCCGAATGTCAACGGGAGCGCACGTCTCTTTGATCCACAAAATTTTAATACTTACCGATAACCCAGATTCGAGAGGTTACTCGTATTCGACGCAATCGACCGAATCCTGTTGCTACCTGCAAATACAGTCGATATTTAAGTTTCCAATACATATTAATGGGTCGGGTTAACGATGATGGAAATAACAAGAACTTAAACTCAACCGAGCGAAATTGTAAGAGAATAAAAAACGCCGAAGCNGCCCTAGAAAAATTCCCCAACTATGCTCAAAAAAAATCTTAGCCTTTTATTTTACTGTTTAGTACCTCAAAAATGAAAAATGAAAACCTCATTTTCGCCATTTTCTCTGTTACCCGGCCTTAATAACACAAAATTGGTTGAACATTCTAACATTGTTTGTAAATAAAATGCACTTGAACTTTATTATTCGTTAGCAAGCGGTAAAATATTGCGATGTTCCGATTGAGTTTAATTGGAATTTTTATATTTACACGTGTTATTGCTAAGCGGTGTTGAATTTCTACATTAGTCAATTGGACTGGCTAGAAAATGTATTGGAATTGTCTCTAAACTCAGAAGCTTTATCTCTTCCTTCCCCCTTTTCAAGTTATCTGAATAGTTTGACAAATTGAAGAGTTGCCAAAAAGTTGAAGGGCACTTTAGTCTACAGCAGGGTACATAATATGTAGATAAGTCCAGGCTTCGGCGCCATTATTACGCAATCTGGTGAAGCGTGAGCGCAGTTGTCTGCCGCTGCACAATTGTGTGCCCTGATATGGGGCGGTCGAGGGTCGTTTGGGGTAATGGGTGTTGCTGACCGCTCTACTAACGTTCCATCTAGATGTGCCGTGTAGGGCTTGAATACCGGAATTCCGGAATTTCGTAACTCCGGAATTTCGGATAGATTTTTTCCGATATTTCAATTCCGGAACTGAAGCCAATATCGTATTCCGATATTGAAATTTTTAATAAACTATTTTAAGTTTTCAAAACGTTTAAGTATCAAAATAGGTCCTTAGATAAGGGAGTCCTTAACATATTTATTCGCAACTTTATTACTAATAATATTAAAGAGGCAATAGAGCGGAACTAAAGCTCCAAAATGTTCCCTAGAGACAACTAATGGGTGAAGTCAGCTGACTGAAGACAGCGGATGATAGTGTAAATTCAACAAAAGCTGAGAGTTCTGGAGAGATCGAAAAGTTTTTATGGACAGCTAGGTATATTAAAACTCGGTCACCAAACCTGTTAATAGCTCAGCCACAGGACAGTTCCAAGAGCTAAGCTAACTCGACACTATACCGAAGATATCCCGGACATCCTTACGAGATTAGGATGGCTCTTAAACAGCTATAGAACAACAAGGCACCAGGTGATGACGGAATAACCTCGGAGCTTCTGAACACGGCGGGTGATAAGCCGATACTGAAAGTCCTTCAAAGACTGTAACTCCGTCTTGGACAAAGGCTAGGTGGTGTTTTTCTTCAAGAAATGGGGTGATCTGGGTTCTGACTCTGAGTCTTGTTTACAAGCTGTTTTTGAGAGCCATCACGAATAGTCTCGCGCGTAGGTTTCGATGACTTTAAGCGTCTCGAGGAAGCCAGTTATCTAAAAGTTTACACTACCATATACCGCATCTATACGCTACAGCAGGTTATACAGAAGACCGAAGAGTCTAACTTGCCTATTTTTTTTAATCTCCAGCTGAGCCGGAGTTCGGTTTTTGAAGACAAACAATTTCTTGTATATTAAAACAACAATGTATTTTTTTAAAGCAAGTGCAGGAAGTTTCTCGCTAATGTCTACGAGCAAACTTGTAGTCTCCATACTTTATAGACGTTTATTTATGTACGAGGTTTTAAATTTACAAACTGAAGCAAACTTGCCTATATACCTGGCGTTCTTAGACTATGAGAAGGTCTTTGAGCCTGGCTGAGCACGAGGGCGATTCCTCTGCAGCAGATGTAATAATACGTCGAATTCAACTCGGCTGGGTAGCGTTCGGGAAACTACATAACATCTTTTCGACCAAAACACCTCAGTACCTAAAGACGAAAGTCTACAATCAGTGTGTGTTACCAGTAGTGATGACATACGGTTCGGAAACGTGGCCTCTTACTATAGGCCTTATAATAAGCTCAAAGTTGCACACCATGGTATGGAGAGTGCTATGCTCGGTATTTCTTTTCGAGATCGAACCAGAAATGAGGAGATTCGTAATCGAACTAAAGTCGCCTGACATATAGCGATCGGATTAGCAAGCTAAAGTAGCAATGGGCAGGGCACATAGTACGTAGAACAGACGGCCGATGGGGCAAGGTTCTGAAGTGGAGGCCACATACGTGTACATGTTTGTCAGGAGGCGCTTTCTTTTTTTAACCAATTCCGGAACTAGAACCGGAATTCCGGAGTTGAGTGCCCAATATCGGAAATCAGTTCCGGAGTTGAAAACTATCCGATATTGCAAGCCCTAGTGCCGTGGCTAACTACTTTTGTGGAACAAATATAGAACTTAGTAAGCCTAAACCAATGTACAAAATAAAGAAAGAAAAAATGAATAAAACAAAAGGGTATACAATTTCAGAAAACGATACGATGGATCCCAGTTTCGAAAAGATAACAGTGGTCTTTGAACTTAAATATTAATTGCAAAAAATTTTATAAGCATCTAGAACCCTTAGATTTCTTTCTATAACGTTCGTTCGTTCGTTCGTTCGTTTCAGCCAAATGACGTCCACTGCTAGACAAAGGCCTCCTCCAAGGTTTTCCACAATACACGGTCCTGCGCTGCCCGCATCCAGGCTCTTTACCAGATCTTTACTAGATCGTCTGTCCACCTAGTAGAAGGCCTGGCCACGCTACTTCTTCCAGTCTATAACATTTTAAATTAATTACAATTTGTAGGTAGCAACTGGTGTTGTCATGACTCAAATCTCAATAGCAAAAAAACGTGCGCTTTGCAAATAATTCAGTGAACATGATTCACTTTAAAGGCCGTAGCTGAAATTGGAATTCGACTTTTTAACTTAAATCTACGAGTACCAAAGTTGTCTACTAGATAGATTGAACGAAGTGCTGTATTCAATCCCAACTAATATTATAAATGCGAAAGTAACTCTGTCTGTCTGTCTGTCTGTCTGTCTGTCTGTTACGCTTTCCCGCCTAAACCTCGCAACCGATTTTGATGAAATTTGGCATAGAGATAGTTTGAGTCCCGGGAAAGAACATAGGATAGTTTTATCCCGGTTTTTGAAACAGGGTCGCGCGCGATAAAGTTTTTCTGTGACAGACAAAATTCCACGCGGGCGAAGCCGCGGGCGGAAAGCTAGTGTTCTTATAATGATTAGTAGAATTTCAGATTGCAATTAATACAGCTATGTAGTGTTTCGCAGTGCTACATGTAAATTGGTCTCATTGTAACAGAGAATCTGTGGTGTGTTAACTGTGTGTCGTTCTAACTTTATTGTTCAGTATAAAATTTAGATTTTAATAACTAAAGAATAAATTAAGAAACTGTACGATCAGCGTGGAATTTTATAATGCCACCTGGAGGGAAAGTACTCTTAATACTGTAGATAGAAAATTTTACTTAAAGAAAACATTCCTTTGTTTTTGAAAAGAAATAGAAGTGCATTCAAAGATTTCCAAAAATTTGCTTGCCACACCCGGGAATCGAACCAACTAAAATCTGTTAAAAATTACACGCTGTATTTTTATTGCATCGATCGTAAGCGTTAAGTTTATGGATGAAATCTCTCTAATAAACTTGATAAATAAAATGAAAGGAAAACCATGAAATCTTAAATTATTTAATTATTTACATAAAATTTTATGGTACGGTGGTGAATTTTCGAAAATCTTTGAATGCAGTTCTCTTCCTTTAAAAAAAAAGGAATGTTTTCTCTGAGTAAAATTTTCTATCTACAGTATTAAGAATACTTTCCCTCCAGGTGGCATTACAAAATTCCACCCTGAATAAAAATTATCTTTATTATGTATTTGCAATTAGTCTTTTCTTTCTAATCCAAAGCAATTCCCTTCAAGTTTTTGACACCAACAATTTATTTTTGTTCCTGGGTTCAACACATTGTGTGTAATGTGTACCGAAATTCATCACAATTTTGATTTACTTTATAGATTTAAAGATCTGGATGGAATTTTTACCCTTAATTTTCCAAGGGATGCGCAATTGCGCATTTTTATTACAAGCTGAAAATTAAAGCTCCGGCAAAACGGATCTAAATGAATCAACATTATTTACAAGTCCATTAAAACCAAATGGCAATATCCTAATTAAGACGGATGTCACAAATGTAAAAGTTCGGTCAGCGCGAGCCCTCTGCAGGACAGAGATAGTTGTATCTGCTGTCCTGCTCACTCCCAGGGGCACACTTGACCGATGAGTAATGCCGCTCTGTCCCGGGACTGCCAACGAGCGCTTTGGGACCGGAGTAGACAGGCCGTGGTCCAAGACACGAGATAAAAGCAAACTGGACACCCTAATCTTCGCCAATCTAACTATAGTGAATGCGTTTGCTTAGACCAGTGTCTCCCTGAAGCGGTTAGAAAGTTGTTCTTCCAGATATAGAATGGTAAACAGCCTTTCTCCGGTCTTCACGAGTATTATCATCATCTCAGTTCCATACATGTAACTTAGTATGTTTTGTATGTACTTACCTCTTCCCATTGATTTCGGTATTTTATCTACAGTCGATGCTTCTGCCAGTATCTCGCTATAGGCGCTATCTAAACAAATTAAAGAGCAAATGAGACAGCGTATATTTTCTCAGACATATTCTTAAGATGTGACGGTGGAATACATCACACTCGCATCAGGCTCAAGCTATAAACATTCCATTTAGTTTTCTGTTTATGACCTCTCCTAATCTGTTATTAGGAGCGCTCCTATTTCATTGTTCTTGGTCGCCATTCTGCAATCTTCAAATTCCACTGTTTGTAAGTTGTTAATTTGACGACGTGATCTTTCATCGCTATTTTCCTTTTGTATGACGCAAATCACATTGCAATAAGACTCGCTATTGTATCTTCGATATCCTTCTTTCTTCTTTTCAATCGTTCCGCTCTTAGCAGAGCAGTCGTGGTCACATTGGGACGTCCACGTCGATTGTAGAAACGGATTCAGCTCTCCGCACGCAGAATTTTGTATCAATGTGTTGTAATTTCTCATGTTTTTCTAATTTACGATCCCGCCCTCCGATTGCCAATGGTTTTCCTCCTGTACCACACCCCAACAGGGAACTGGGAGAAATGATTGCGGTGCTTAAGATGTGACGGCGTGTGGAAATAAAGCGGGCGATGTGTCACGTCACTGGCACCAGCTATTTGTGCGGCAGCCTCGCTCATGTTGGAACTTGGAAATTCCTAACTTGCAGAGTTTTGAATTTTTAACTAAGAAGTTCTGAGAGCTCAAGTGGAGCATGTGTGTGAACGCCTGTTCGGCGGCTATATGGTTTGGGATATTTTGAAAATGGTTAAGGATAAGTGGAAAGTATAGTTTAGTACTGCACACTGGTAGAACTATCTTTTAAGATTAGACAGAAAGGGAAGATCTTTCTTCTATATGAAAATTGATGCAATTGCTATTGAATTCTTTCCTACTTGTAATTTGAGCAGTTTATTTATTCATTTTGAAAGCAGTGTATCTTCTAAATATGAAGAAAATTGCTTAAACAAAAGCGTTAGTTTTTTAATTTTATTAATAGTAGTTTACTATAATACGGTAAATATTATATTAAATGGATTTGGTTGTCCTCTTTTTAGATTAGATAATGTTAAGTAAAATAAACGCCAAGTTCCAACATTTTTAATACTGTAATTCCCACTGCAAGCATTGGGCAGAAAAAACTGGCAGGCAGCGTTCTTTGCCATAGTCGGCAAAAAGTTTTGTTTGTTTTGCGAGTTGCGACGGGCACTGTGCGGCGCCTGGCACAGTGGGGCAAACAGACCGTGTGTCGGTCTCTACTACAGTCGTATTTGTATTTTCAGTCATTCGGCGTCTAGGGCGATGGCACAAACACTGTCTGTAGCATAATATATTCTGATTACGGTAACTGTACTAAAAGATTCTAAGTAGTCACTAGAGATACTTTAAAACCCCTAATGTTCCCCAATAAAACACTATTTTCAGGTAAAAGCTAGTATAAGAATAGGTAGAAAATAAGGGTCTACCCTAGGGTTCGATGCTTGGTCGTGTTGTGTCGAACTTATCTTTTGTGACTTATCTCGTATCTTTTAAAGACGCCTCTCGCTAGAAAATAAAACTCATCTGATTCCCCACTTCAATATCTACGATATTCAATAAGCTCTCTGATGCATATTCCTTATTTCCATTTCCAAATCATGCGCCTAACTTTATCCCGGGATACAGCAAGATGCTTGATAAGTCTTCGTTATGTAATATACATAATTATTTTATGATTATGGATTTATAGCTTCAAGAATAATAAGAGCACTACTTACGTGGAAAACGTACCTTCAAGGCGATCTTTTTTCGTCGGTGGTTCTTTAATTTTTTGCCTTAAGTAGGTAATTCAATTTGACATTCATAAAGTTAGCAGCGAAGCGCTGGACGCAGGCCGCTACCAATCGATCTACATGGAAAGCATTGGGGGAGGCCTATGTTCAGCAGTGGACGTCCTATGGCTGAAATGATGATGATGATGAAAGTGTTAATTTAGTTTTTTACCAGCTTCTTTTAAACCTTCTCTATTAAGATATAAAGAACTAACAAGCTTACTTGACAAGGGTGTAGTTTCATAGGGTACAGTTTCACCTTATCTGTAGTTAGTGGTTTTAATAGGGTTCCCACAACTAAAGATCCTGTAACAGCCAAGTTCTACTGGTGGCCTACGATACCCAAGACCCAACCAGTGAATCAGTACAGTACAGGTTGTACATGGATAGCTTGGAACCGGCAATATATTTAATTAATTAAAATAATGTAGAGAAGTTCGAATTATAAATCGACTTCCCTCCAGAGACAGATTATGATTTATTTCTTTAGTGACGGTTGATATACTACTTCCTTTGGATAGATATAAAATGCAAATTTTCTGGATGGACAGAGGCAATTCACTCTAAGCTAAAATCCTGTCATCGACTAAATAATTAACAAATGTTCTTATTCTTTCAGGTACTAATTGAAGCCAAGCTCCGCCATAATGTTGTAGCAGTAAGTTTTAGTAGACTATTGATAATTTTAATTTCATTTCAGTTAAATTACGTTTGAGTGTGAAGTGGCTTTGATCACAAAAATACAAGATTATATTTTAAAAATTAAGGCTTTGCCGAGTTGGCTGTAGTATGATGCAAAAAAGCTATGATGGTTAAACTTCAAATGTCAGGTCACTGACACGAATTTCCAAAACTGGTGTAATTATTAATTTCCTCTTCTTTTGACTTAAAAAATAATTATGTAATTTGTTATGCTTAAATTAAACGATACCGTTAAAATCAGTTCATCTGAACGTTTATCGTTCGTTTCAGCCGAAAGACGTCCACTGCTGGACAAAGGCCTCCCCCAAGGATTTCCACAAAGACCGGTCCTGCGCCGCTTGCATCCAGGTACTTTATAATTGTAAAAAAAACGTTTATAATTGCGATTAATCTGTTAACATGGCTTCCATTCCGTCATTAACTAGATAATTGTATGGTCTTCCGATTTTGCATAATGAATAATTGTTCATAATTATAAAATGGCCGCGATGTATTAAATCTTGTGAATTATGTATGAGACAATTTAGGCATTTAAATTACCACCGTGGCCGTGTTTTTGGCTTAGTTGTTGTCGTTACCGAAACTACTACCGTTTTGGAAGTTATGGACATCGATCAAATTTTAGTGGGTAGGTATTTTATTAATTAATTATAGCTCTCAAGTGACATCGTTTTCTTAGAACTTGGCCTGTCACTACCGTGCTAAGATAAAATCTTTTAATAAATTGATGGCGCTTTCTTTGAAATAATTGGAAAATTATCTCTAATAACTGTAATACTTTAAACATGCTTTTAAATTTTTTGTGTGCAGTTGAAGTACATAATAAATAACTAAACAATGTGGTTTACAATTGAATGATTCATATTCCATCCATTGTTGACATATTTACCGGTTTGTCATAGACTGTGACTTGGTTTTAAGTTATTTCCTCTTTTTATTATTTTGCACGTATTGCCTGAGTAATGCAGTGTGTTTCTTTGTTGCAAGAAAGGCCATTTAATTTTATGGTTTAACACAAAGGCTTGTTAAATTTCGCCTCGGGCTTGGTAGTAAAGGTCAACTAAACGCCCCACTGTGGTAGAAAGAGCCATCAAAGTTTAAAGTGATTACCGGGACTTGTGTCTGTAAATTGGATGAATCATACATCAAAATCTAAAATTAATTAAGCAGAAAGTGAGTGAGTTAACCAAGTTTTTCTAGGGGCCACTTTCTTTCTGCAAACCATTGGGCGGTACTATCCTACTAATATGTATTATAAATGCGAAAGTTTGGATATCTGGATGTTTGTTACTCTTTCACGCAAAAACTACTGAACGGATGTTGATGAAACTTTACAGTATTATTGTTTATAACCCAGAATAACATATAGGCTATAATTTTTGACGATCTGTGACAAACTAAAATGTACGCGGGTGAAGCCGCGGTGGCCGCGGGCAATATATTATATGTTACTTATTTGTGTTTGTCTATAATATTTGGATTCATTTCTTTTACGTTAGCGATAGAAATACCTGTATCCTTCAGGAGTAGCAGTATTTCAGTTTAATAACCCACAGGCTAAGTAAAAAAAATATAGTCATTGACCGAAGGAGGGCTTTATTAATCTAATCTAAGCAAAGATAGAACGCGTGTAAAAATAGTTGTCGTAGTCGGAAATACTCAAAAAATTTACATTTCAAACTTAATTTTAACCCGCACGAATGTTTCTAGGTTTCTAACATAAATAACTAAAACAAAACTCTAATAAATAATTCCGGGAAGCCTGTTGGCGAATGCAAACTTGGCGGGGTGCAGCTCATGAATGGATTCATAGCGGTCGCTCTTTTTGCACGGAAACTCTATTTTTCCTACGGCAATCTTTATTTAGACCCGTCTTGGTTGCTCTTTCATTTTTGAAGGACAATCTCCCTCCAATATTAAGGCGAGGTATTACCAAAATGGAATGAGAAATATGGATATTTGAGATAGACTTTATTCAAAATCATTATATTTTTTACAATGACTTGATTCGGTCAGCACACTCAGCACACATTAGCAATGACTTTACTCATGTGCACCTAGGCTCCAACCAAGAAAAAAATGTTGTCTGTTGTCTCTACCAGGTATTGAACCAGGGCTCCTGATGTTCAAAGATTTTTTTTTTACCTTGCTAGATAAACTGAAATTGTAGCATCGGTAACTCGTAACTTGGCGAAATTTCTACGCGTAAATTAGCGAAACGCAAGAGCGTTAACGCTATTAATATTGCACAGCTCCTTGTTCTTATGACAATAACTCAAAATTACGCTACGACTCATCAAAGAGGAACTGCATAACTCATTAAATAACAGTATTCTTTGCTGATGGTACTTTTTATATTATTTAGAAAAAGGAACCCATCAAAAACAATACTTGTCAAAAAAACCAAGTCTCGCAACTCAGTTGTTCTACGGTAAAAAGTTGTGAGATCCATGTAATACCAAGTCCAGGCCAGGAAATCTTTAACGTTTTACATAAATTATTGACTTGGCCATCGCACTAAATAATTTAATTTACACGTGTTTTCATGCGATGGCCAAGTCAATATATTTATGTAAAACGTTAAAGATTTCCTGGCCTGGACTTGGTATTACATGGATCTCACAACTTTTTACCGTAGAACAACTGAGTTGCGAGACTTGGTTTTTTTGACAAGTATTGTTTTTGATGGGATCTCATTTCTTTTTGTATTTTGTAGACAGCAGTTATGTATCTAGAAAACTGGACCGAAATTGAAAAATTTTACTCGACTTGGCGGTTGCACTACCGTGCCCCCAAATATTTTAGTTTTTCCTTGATTCATACACCAAACACTACTTATATTCCAAATTTGAAGCTTCTAGGTCTGCTAGAAGTGCCTTAGAGTTTTGATGATCGGTGAGTCAGTGAGTCAGTGAGTGACAAAATTAAGTAACTTTGACCCGTTATAATTCTTAAACTACTGGTTCAAATTGAATGAAATTTTAAATATACCGTGTCTTTACAATGCCTGCATAGCTAATGAAAATTCAGCCTTCTAGTTTTATCCACAACGAAGTTACAGGCGGTCGAAAATGGCCTGAATTGCTTCGAGAAAAGGATGGTACGGCCGTGCCGCTTTTTTGCTCGACTTGGTGGGGGCACTGCCGTGCCCCCAGATATTTTCGCTGTGCGCCAATAATAAATACTGAGTTGATAACACACCCGTGGAATTTAACTGAATTGCGCTTCTCAACGTTTGTTCCATGTTATTCGGGCGGTTTGGCCAAGTCCGCCCGAGGTGGGACTGTCGACAACAAATCAACTAAGTGCACTCCGATCGAACACTCAAGTGAATGTCAGTCAAGGTTTCCCGTCTAACTGTAGTGCTTAGTGTACGTAGAGGCATTTGCATGTCATTGTTAAACGAGTTTAAAATAATAACATTGCATAGTGTCTATGTATTGTGATAATAATCTGGTATTAAATAGTCTGAATAAAACAGCTCGGGTCAAATTCGTATGATGATCCCTTTCACATTTTTAAATTGGCTCTCTTGTGTACTGAAAAAGTCCCTTGTTTGTATGAGTTGAATCCATTGCATGTCAACTTTTTATTAAAATAAATGTTTCTTGCTCCGAGAATATGAGGTTGGTGTGTTAATAAAATAAAGACCTCGGGCGAAAAAATACTTTCGGTAGGAACAGTTAACAGTATTATTACGAGTATACAAATGTACATAGTTAGTGACCGCTCTTTGCTATACCTGGAAATAATCAAATCGGGGTACAACACTCTGAAATCTGTAACTAAAAACTCGTTCTTAAAATTTTCCCAAAAGTTGTTGTTTATGATGTCAGCTATCTAATCCTGCGAGGTTGCTGGTGTTTTAACAAATAACACTGCCTGATGAGTGATGATGCATAAGCCTATGTGCCTTTTAGAACTATGTATTACTAGCTTTCCGCCCGCGGCTTCGCCCGCGTGGAATTTTGTCTGTCACAGAAAAACTTTATCGCGCGCGTCCCTGTTTCAAAAACCGGGATAAAACTATCCTATGTTCTTTCCCGGGACTCAAACTATTTCTATGCCAAATTTCATCAAAATCGGTTGCGAGGTTTAAGCGGGAAAGCGTAATAGACAGACAGACAGACAGACAGACAGAGTTACTTTCGCATTTATAATATTAGTTGGGATTACTTTACGGGCAGCGCAGGACCGTTCATTGTGGAAAACCTTGGGGGAGGCCTTTGTCCAGCAGTGGACGTCATTTGGCTGAAACGAACGAATTATTTACTTACTTTCCTGATCCTATTATTACGAAGTAGGTACATATTTGTATAGTTGTAACAATTGGCTTGGAAAAGTTTCGATTCAAAATCAACCTTTCTGATCTTAAGGGTCATCTTTTATTCTCGTGTCTTTTATTATGTGCAAATAAATATTTGAATTTGAGTTGTAACTAATAAATTTATTATGTTTTGACTGAGATCAGACTAGGAACGTAGGCTAGGGAATACTCGTAATTCTAATAATTACCCATAATGTGCATGAAGACCAAATCCTCCTTTTTGCCTAGAGAGGTTCGTCCTCCTGCAATGGAGACTAAATAACCAGATGACGAAGGTACTGAAGTCGCTACTGCTAAGATTCCTTCAGCAGGTACTCCCAAATATCGTCGTACGGAACCTCAGCGTAATTCCACACTCTTGACCGGTTTTCTAATTGTGCGCCGATTGCAATCGTGTGCACATCGCGTCGACGATAACGAGCCGTAATACGCAGTTTTTGTTTATTTTAGACATCCCGCAGGCTGCAGACTTTTACACACGTACAAACATTACTATGAGGTCTCATAGTGCGCGTGGACGCACAGGGTCACATACGAACCAATAAAAGAGCTCTATTCAACGCTGTGCGTTCGATTTGCTGCTTCACTTAAGCAAGCATCGTTTGTGAATACGGATTACGGACGTTAGTCGGCAAAGTCGGCATATAGTTTGGTCGTGCTAATCAGTATGAACATGTATGGAAGTGCGCAAATTACACCGATTTGGTATCAGCCGATTCCTCATACAAATTGGATGCCGACTAAACTACCGGCCGACTAAAAGTCTAGTCTGCGGGGTGTCCTTACGAGTCCACTGACTCGTGCGTTAGTTTTACTTGAAGGTCTTCTAATTTTTCTTGAATAGAAAATTCTTGGTTTGGATCTAGTTCTTAACTTTTTAGTAAAAAAAAAGAATGTAAGTTTATTATGGAAATGAAGATTGAGATACTTACGATTAGAAATGGGGAAATAGCGACTAAGCTAAGAAATTCTTTAATATTCAAACGAAAGAATCTAAAAATTCTAGAGATCTTGAGTTTTAGTTTGGCCTGACCAAATGGTCTTAATTGATTGACCTATTGGGATTCAACAAGCAACAACCCAATCAAAGACGTTAATTTTGGCTTGAAACTTAACGTCTTTGATTGGGTTCTTGCTTAATTAGAATTAAGAAAGTCTATTGCAGACTAAACGAGCCGTAGTTTCTTTTAATATTGAAGCAATACCGAGTCTAGAACACTATTTTAAGCGTGTTCCTCCTGTAAACAAACCCTAACTATAGGAGCTCTATCATTAACTTTATTTACCCCTCTGGCTTAGATTTGAATCTAGTTCTTTCCTTGTGGGGCCTTCATATCAGACTGCACAGAAAATCCCATAGACTAAAACTCAATAACGCACGTCGCCATAACACCTCCATCGCCTTATCGCGCTATCAAGTGGCGCGTTCCAGGAACCGCCTACCTACGGCCAGGTAGCTCCCGTGTAGTGATGGGACGCTTGTCGATATTTTGTCTTCTTATTTCGATAGTTGCGAAGCCACAAAGTGAGACTTTATGGGCATCTGTAGGGTTCTTTGTCATGTCAATCCAGTTTAGCGGAATCCAGTAATGCAGGACTGTTGAACTGTCAGCAAAACTGGACTGTCGTGTGAACACACATTATGTGTGTTTAAAACTCCAACCGAACTTTGACCGTAACTATGACGATAACCGGTGTTTTTTGTATGGAGTTTGACAGATTTTTGACGTTTGTCAAAGTTAAGATATGATGGTGCAACCCAGCCTATGGTTAAAAGTTTACAGTTATAATATGCTGCATAAACGCCAACATTAAAAAACAATAACTTCATTAATCGCTTGCACAATCATAGCGTTGATTTAATATGATTGAAAGAGCATACCATTCCATAATATCATAATGTCGATTGTGATATGTGACCGGCCCATCTGCCCACTTGAGCCAATTCGCAAGCCATTGTTCAAGTTACTTACTCAATAATTTTGCAACCGATAAATCTATCACAGAGCAATTTATTTCTACACGGAAATCTACTCAAGACAACTTTGTGTGGGCGTTGTTGCATAGCAAAATGTATGTTCCTAATGGCATTATGACAGAAAAAATATTCAACCAACAGTTTATAAATATACAAGAGTGTGTTTTGTTCCATGAACCAATGAGTGATTTAGCTAATAGAAACCATTTATCAAAAACTTTTAAATTATACAAAACATGATTTTATAGATTTAGAAAACTAATCGTGTACAGCACAACAGACCACGAGTAGGTATACATTTTTTTTTATAGAAAATAACATTTATTTATAACTAACTGCATAAGATGTCACAGAGAGCATGACGTGCTGTTATAGAAATCGCAATTTCTAAAAGCTAGTTTAGGCCTCTTTACAATTTGGCATTCGTGCGTTTGCAAGACCGCACTCACTATGCTATTGGTACCTAATTTATCAATTTTATTCCGACGCAGTTGTCACTTTTTATATACATTTTGCCATGTGCGGTCCTGCAAACGCACGACAAACGTCCGTCTCAAAACGTCTAATTTGAAAGAGCTCTTAGTCTATTTTGTGAAAAAAATTCAAAAGATTTATCGACAACGCTCATGTCCCATCCCTACCGTCGCAGCCCGCAGCCTGTTCTCACTTCCCGCTGCTATGATAAAGCTTTTTGCTTCGTTTTTTGTCTCCTGCTATAATGGCTATTGTAATTTTTGGGCCCACAACACCGAGTTATCGTAGGTCCGTTTTGACAGTTGGCATTTTATCCTTTATTGGTATAGTTGAATTAACCAAAGCCACTTTCGGCCAGTGATTTGTGTTTAATTTTTAAATGGAGTCTTTCTCACCCGCTTGAGTTTTTTAAGTTGTAGGTGTATTTTCAATATTAGAGTTATTATACTAAGTAATTTATTAGGTTAAAGTTAACGACCAGCGCTTTATCTAATTTATGATTTACTCCTTGAGTTAATGTCAAAATAGTTTGTGAATTTTCAGAGGTAGCAAAACATTTACTAAGTTGTTTCTATGAATACTTGAACTAAGTTGTTTAATTTGGAGACTTTTAAGAGACATCTAAGTTGAAAACTCAAGGTGGAATGACATATGAAGGAATAAATACTTCAATATCGAAATAAACCTATCACAGGCTTGAATCTATGCTTGTCTATGCATCGTTCAATAATACGGGTCTAAATCTCTCAGGCTCGGAGCCAAACGGTTTATACAAATACTATTTATTTAAGCGTAAAAACTGCTGGCTCCGTCCCGACATTTTGTAGGTATGACTGAGCTTAGTTTACGAGACTGCGTTAGAATTTTAATATCTTTTATTGAGACCGAGCTCGGATTTATGGTAAAGAACGTTCTCGCTCTCTAACTTCAGAAGTTATGGGGGTTCGGGTTTCGAAAGAAGCATAAACTATGTGGTGGGGAACTCTTTTGGACAACAAAACGAGTGAGTCTAGTTTTTTGGATATTTATTCAACATATCTGTTGCTAAATGTCTGTAATATGTCGTCTGTATATCAGTTTTAAAATGTATAAGGATCGTACAAATATAAGTAAAATTATGTTACTACTACTATAAGGTAAAAAGCTATAAATTATCAAAAAGATTTGGAAAGAAGTATTTAAAATTTTTGAAACGCAGCTAAACCGTCTGAATTGATTATTTGCTTTTTATGTTTAAATGTACATATAATGAAATGGAATATGTACTAAACTATAACATTACATAAAGTGCTTCTTTCACATAAAAAATGCAACGATCATGTGAAGTAAAGAAACAAAGGTTCCATTTTTTCATTCTGACCCATGTTAAGTTTCAAGTCCTACACAACTTCATAATAATTAGTAATGACGGAGGTAGACAGCTGTCTTAATAGAATATGTAGAGTAATCCGATTAAAAACAAAGAAGCTCACAGGTAATTTCTGTTATTGACTACATTTGCTTTCTATTCTGACAGATTTATGTGTTGTTTTCTAACATATTTACAACAGACAAAGACGTAATAAGGAATCCATATTACCTTGCACAACTGCATAAGCTAAGGCTTCCGATAAAGTAAATTTCGATTTTATCACTACAATTTATACATAAAACGATATTATTAACTTAGCGATATCTATTCACCATCAGTTTTACATATTTCTTATGAAATACTTATCTTTGTTATGATGCAAATTGTAAACTAAAACTCGTTATGCGGTGTCCCTCAGGGCTCCGTATTTAGTCCTGAATTATTCAGACTGATACAAAAGTACTAGATAGAAATTTAACACCGGGCTATTCGTACAAACATTCGCTTTAACTTTAAATGGAATAGCCGCAGTACTCGTAGTAGTTAAAAGTTCGGAACTACTAGTGAATAATGACTGAGTTCGGATTAGAACGATTTGTAAAATACGGACGGAATAGTTTCATAATTGATGATTGGGTTTCATCACACCGCATATTAGGTTCGTTAGTGTTTATTGACATCTGTAGTTGCTTTTAAAATATCTTCGCCCTAGTAATAATCGTACGAATCGTTAATGGTTGACACTGTCTCATCTCCTACACATAATCTTGTTCCAAAACGTAAATGACACAGCCATGTTCTATTAAAAAGCAAGCAAAGAGTAAGCTAGCCCCTGCAGGACTTAATATAATTACAACCGAGTACCAGGGGCGCAGGAGTGCTCAGCAGACCCCCGGAGCCCTGAATAAACTTGGAATTACGGTGTTGCCATTTTTAGATTGCACACTTTGTGTAACTTTAGTCGGGCACCGCACACGTGTGGCTGTGGCAGATGTTTATGAGTTATAATTGGGTAAACAGACACAATAAGGCGAGTATGGCGATTTGGCGCGTCCCATTTTGCACTGCCACTGTGAGGTACCGCCTTGATTGGCGTCGCGGCGTCGTTTTTCATTAATCCACACACTAATGCAATGAATTAGACTAGTGTTTTTAAAGATTTCATCAATTTAAAGTCCTACCTACATAAATGTATTATTTCTTCTTGAAATAATATTATCATGCTCGCACTTGTACTGTTTTTTTTAGTTTAAGACCATGACAGAAGTGTTGTTTTCTGACACATCTTTGTTATTGTTTCGTATTAGTGAAATCAATTTAAAAAAATTACCGATTACTAACTTTATCGTAAAATATATTGGCAACACTGCGTCTATGTGTTATCCCTTCCACTCTCACTGCGGCGTCGAAAACCTACGCGGGGAAATTGTACTGACTGCAAAAACGAAACTAATATTTAGCAGGTTAATATTTTCCTATCATCTAAACCATAATAAAACTCCACATTTAACATTATTGCCCTAAAAATAGGTTACGTCATCTCCGAATTACAGTTTAAAAATTTTTTGGACATAATGCAATTTCTGTTAGAAATATTCTTATTCCATTTCATTTGGAATTCTAATTTAATCCACATAGGTAAGTAATATTATTCATTTATTTAGTGAACTAAACGAATATTGGTATTTGATACATGTAAAGTTGTTAGTTACTCATAATTTTGGCATTAGTGTTATTAATTCAAACTTTTTTCTTTGTATGTTTCCAAATCGCCTTGTAAAACAATCAATTCGCAATTATTTAAACATTGCAATTAATTAAAACATTTGCAAGTTATTAGCAAAATTGTTAAAGAAACGTAAAACAAACAGAATTAGATGTTGTGTTGTTTATCAATCTGGCTTTCAATTGTTTTAGATTTAATAAATGAAGTGTAGATTAATTATTTATTATTGACACAAAATGTATTTTTTTGCTGTCGCTCCTTCTCCAATCTACGAGTAAAGTGTAGTAGATTCATAACTACTGAAATATAGAACTACTAGACTTTCGTTTGTGTATTTGTTCGTTATAAGAACTGTGTAATTTTAATCTGATTTTATATTATTCAGCGTAGTAAATAAAGCAAAGAAAATTTTCTTTTTTTTTGCATTGCGATCACTTGCTTGCAATTCTTATATGTACATGTATCGCTCTGGCTTAAATTAGGGTTCTTTCCCCGTTTTTTGCAGGAACAGAGTGCTTAGTGCGAGTAAACTCGTACCAAACATGATCGCTAGCGACTGCGTAAACAATGACATGAAATGTATGAAAGATTCTACAGGACGCTGTATATCCGCTAAGGACGCTTAGCGGATACTTTCAAGAACTAAAATATTCATAGATTTTTAGACGCACTCGCTAGCTCGCTTTTTTGCAGCATCCCGTTTGGTAGTGACGTGTTTTCACACATTCACACGTAAATCCCGTTTGCAGTGTCCCGCAAAAAACAAACCGGTCGAATTTTGAATCAGAATTTCAAACACACATAGTCTTGCGGGATCCTGCATTACCTACTGGGTCCCGCAAAACTGGATGCCCTTAATGTAGATACTACTAACGTCCGTATTCACAAACATTACTATGAGGTCTCACAGTGCGCGTAGACGCACAGGGTGACACGAACCAATCACAGAGATCTATTCAACGCTGCGTTCGATTTGCTGCTTTACTTAAGCAAGTATCGTTTTGAATACAGGCGTTACTTGACGTTTTGTGACAGTGACAATTTGGGAAACCCAACCAAAAACCAATTAATTCGGAATTCATGAACATTCTGAGTTAATTAAATCCTGTGTTCCTATCAGGCGGAACCGGCTGATAGCTTATCAGTTCAAGTAGGAAGTGACGTCACACAGAAGCCGTGTCGACCTAAGTCCCGATCACAGCACACGCTAGTCATAATTATTATGTGAGTTATTAATAGGTACGTATAATATAACCGATTAAAATTTACTAACTATCCCACCATTACCTAACCGTAAACTTAGGCTGGGTTGTACCATCTTACTTTAATATTAACAAACGTCAAAAATCTGTCAAACTCCATACAAAAAACACCGGTTATCGTTTAGTTACGGTAAAAGTTAGGTGGTGCAACTTAGCCTTAGTAGAGCATTCTTGATAATAACTCTAGTCGCCATAGCAAAACTTGGATTAGGGATAAATAAACCTAATTCATAGAAAATATGAAAACATATGTATTTAAACATCATACAATAGTTGAAGTTTATTAACGTTGTGGCATTCTCTATAAACTTTTTTTGATTGAAATAAACTTTCAATCAGGCTGAAAGCTTTTACCGCAGAACACAACTTTACATGTCCATAATTTACGAGTATATGATCTATCTATTCTGGACTACCAACGAATGGATCTAACTAATGAATGACTACAATATTGTGGATTAAACAAGAATATTATATTGTTCTAAACTTCGTGGTCATTCTGAGTTTCATTCTACTTACGATGCTATTACAGATGAAACGGAAGTAAATGTAGACAGGGAGAGAATATTATTTTTTCACAAAATTTACTAATTTCGCAATTCATTTGTCTTTCATTCATTAATGGATATTTTTTACTGTATGTCTACCGAAAAGAATCTGCACAACAATATTAGAAAATAAAACTTTAGAAAGTGGTAGTAATAAGGGACAAAATATAGCACACTCTCCGAAGGAAATTTCTCTCTGTCCTGTCTTGCCTGTCCGTGTTACGAAAGGTATCGGAAAGATTGCAAAGGAAGTTTAGAAAGTGCTGCTTGATGGACCGACGATCTCTGGAAGAGTGAGAAAAACGGGATAGTATGCTTTTTGGCGTTCCATGGCAGTTGAGCTGGAAGCAGGATGGAAATGATAAATAAATGTTCATTTATTGATGACTATCATCCAAGTTAGCTAGTAGTTAGTTATTCGCTCGTTTAGATGTCCATCCGTATAATCGACTCGCTTATTCCGATGCTCATTCACCATAACTTATGGTGAAGCCCCAAATATGAGGGCTCTTGATACCTCACACTTAGACGTTAATTAAAATAATTTGGCGATTGTTATCGTTCTCTTGAAAACCATCAAATTGCTGGGTAACGTTAGTGTTACTACATAAACAGGAGCTTGAGCATGTGTTAAAATGGATACGTTTTACACGTGACGATGCGTGAACAGAACACTCGTCTTTTATTTTATGTTAAAATTTGTTTACACCATAAGTAATTGGTTTGAAAAAGAAAGATTTTGAATTTGTGTAATAAACTAAAGTAATTTCTAAGGTAGGTACTCCATAAAGCGGTTGCATTTGTCATTATTTTTGCCACTATTATTTTTTATTTTACAGGAATATTAAACTATTTTTGCTTAATAAGCATGTTCAATGATCATCCATCATTATTTACTCATCTTAGTAAGGAAGACGACGCTCATGAAGACTGTCAAATTAAATAACTTAATCTGAAACGTCACTGAAAAAATCAATTAAAAATTAAGCATAACTTGAATTCAATTATAGTGGTTGAATTTCAATATTTAAACTTACTTCCTTGTCATTTCATAATGGACCACACAGCCGATTTGCAACAGCATCCAACACTATCGTTCCAACGTTGCTGACGTCACCATTATTAATAATAGAAGACACCATTTCACCCCAAATCCGACGACCCCTCAGTTGCCAGGCAGCGCCCCGGGACCTCGGCCTTCCTGTTTATTTCTTTCTTCCCGGAATAAAGAAGTCCCCACAAAGACTAAAATGCCTCTTGAAAGTGATTAAACAAATTATTATTTAGTTTTGAGTGCAAGTTATAATGTTAACCTATAATGGTCATCGAAAAAGTTAGCTCTTATTTTTCTAATTTTTAATAGTTAAACGACTACAACGAATAAATTCCTATACCTATACCTTCGGTATTAGTTCTATTAGAAAATGGTCTAATTTTAAAAAGAATTTAAAAGAAGGCATTCCTAATTTTTTCGTTCACGTGTTTAATGAATTTCTGCTCTCCATCTAGAAGCAGACCCAAATTGCGAGCAACTGTCGCATTTATATTAGTAGGATTTTAAACTACACGTGGTTTTATTTAATAATTCTTTGTTTTCGTAGTGTAAATCCAAACGCCTACTTTAGCATTCGTTTTGCGCTAACTAAATCGGTTTTTGATTTGAACAGACCTGAAACTTTATAGTCCTTGTTAAGTTACTATCTGCCTTCATACCGCTTAACTTATGTTCATCAGAATTTATGTGGATTCTAATGGTAAAAGAGCTTTTTAAATCGGTCCGGTAGTTTCGGAGCCTATTCGATACAAACAAATAATCAAATCTTTCTTTATAATATTAGTGTAGATTATGTCAAACAACGAAAATGATTTAGCCATCCAGATTCAACAGTTACAACTTATAAGGTATAATTTGATTTTCCAAAGAAGACAACATAATGCCTGCGGCTGTGATGTTGATTTTTGTTTTCTTAATTAAATAACTTTCGTTTACGAGATTCTAAATAATATTGTTTGATGCTATTTCCGATATTGGGATATCATTGCGCTTCTTTTGATGTTCTTGCAAAACAATCTATGGCTTCTTGCTTTAAGAGCGTTGTAGCAAAAAGTTGGCGTTCGAATTTTAGGTTTTTATTGCTTGACGTCGCGTAGTGAGTGCGCAAACTGCATTTATCTGTACAATTTCAACGCTGCGTCGACTAAACGATCTTAATCCGTAGTTGTATCGTACCTAAGACAGTACATCATACATAATNGCCTTCGCGAGTTACCTTGAAATCGGGCTTTCGAAATTCGCTGTTTTCGTAGTCAAAAATCCAATTTGAACGAGATTTTGTCAATAGACATTCCGTAAAAACGTATGATAATTACGATGATATAAGTCAAAAGAAGCTATAACAATAAATTATATGACTAAAATCATTTCGAAATCTGCCAAATTCTCGATTTCTGCATGAAAAATGTGACAACGCTCTTAAGTAATACCTATATGGTACTCTTTGCACTGTTCATGTAAATCTGATGGCCGTCTAATTTTATTGAAGATGTATCTGTATCTGTATCTTTCTCTGAAATGATTTACTTTTATCCAAGTAAAAAGAACTATCTAATAAGGTGAAGCATTTGAACACCTAATCTTATCTAGCAATCGTATACCAATTTTAAATTATGCCTTTTTGGATTCTAATTAGAATCTGGATGTTTTTAAATGCATCTTAAACAAGTGACTATACAGAAACCATACGGTTTTAATGAGAAAAATAAATATTCTTTAAACCTATATCCTGACATTGTAGAATTGTTTTTATTTTTACTTCTGCTTCAATGCTCACTGCTTATTAGCCGCGAGGACAGCCGGAGGGTAGAAGGGTATTAGGGACTCCTATCCTCACAAAAATCACAATTATCGAGGGCATAATATCCACTAAAAACCACACGTTGCTCTCCCAACACCAATATTAGTGACTATTTTAGTAGTCCAGTAGCAGTAGCTTTTGCGTGAAAGACAATTAATTATAGTTTACTAGCTTTCGCCCGCGGCTTCACCCGCGTGAAATTTAATCTGTTACAGATCGTCATAAATTATAGCCTATATGTTATTCTGGGTTATAAACAATAATACTGTAAAGTTTCATCAAAATCCGTTCAGTAGTTTTTGCGTGAAAGAGTAACAAACATCCAGACATCCAAACTTTCGCATTTATAATATTAGTACCTAGGATAAGAAAAAGACTTCAAACAACCTATCCTTCATTCAACTAGACTTCCTAGCAAAAACAACATCTTCCAAATCTAGATGCACACTAGGTCATTACTTGTTATTGCTAATGCATAACCTAGCGCCCCGCGGACGCATCCGCATCCATGCATTATAACATTTCACAGCGGTTCCCAGAAGGACCGCTCGGCTCGCCTTAAAAACTTTTTGAAATGGGTTAACGTAATTTATTCGGAACATCTCTCACTGTTTAATAGGACGCGGAACGATATAATGCTTTTTTTCTGTCTGTCTGTCCGCCCGCCACAGCCCAATGAACGGCAGTAGGTCGACTCCCAAACGGTTTGAATTTAATAACTAAATTGGTTAACATTTCAAAAAAAGTTTAGTTAAACTACGCTATAAAGGAACGTGGGAGATGATCTTCATAACTTTGCTCGTCATCAGCAATGTAATTGTACCTGAAAATACATTCATTTCAATGAAGGTTTACGATTTTATATTTCTTCGTCTCTTTTTTTATATCTAAAAAGTAGATCCATAAACAGGAATAGATGCATACTATAGAGCTTTGGAACTTGTTATCGTCATCATGAATGTGTCATTATCAATATCTACATAATCGACACGTGCACAATACTGAAACTCGAAATACTAGTTGCAGTGCGAGGATCATTTAATTTTAAAATGCGTACGTAACAAGAATATGATTAGGTTATAATTAACTACAGTCACGCACCGTATCGTACTACAGTAATAAATTACTATTTCAATATTTAATCAATATCCGCAATTAGCTTGTTAAGCATGATGACACCAGAACCACCTTTAATGTGATGTTTAATTTAAAACAATTTTTCTTCTTTTTTTGTGTTTTGTTCATAGTAAATAAATATCTGTATGAATGCGTATTGCGATTTTTTCGAAATGGTCTGGATGCATTGATTTCCTTTTAAATACAGATATTTTTAACAAATTCATGTTTTCTTTTATTTCATTGACTTTCTGACGGTACTAAATCTCATTATGTTAAAGAATACATTAAATGGGACGAAACCAGAACGAAAAATATATTTTTTTTAAATTCAGTGTTTCGTCCCAGTGGGACGAACGTGTTGTGGGACGAATTACTGAATTAGCCTTTTGTTTCTTTTAAATACTTTTTAAATAATAAAAATATTAGGGCAGTGATAGATTTTAAGTCACTGCTGTCGTATTTAGCCATCTGCGCGTCTCTGCACTGTGACACGTCGCTCCACCGCCCTTTGTACTACGTCCTGCTTTTGAAATGATTATAAGTTTTTTACAAGTCATTCCAAACCTTTTTATTGTTGTTAGCAATTTAATAACTATTTTTTAACTTCCACTCACATAATGGTTAGTTAAACGTAATTATTCTTACGGTTATAATATCACATGTCAATGCAGTTATGAGTAGAAAACGGTTGAATAGAGAAGCGATAAACTTTTATTACTTTTGTTCTATATTGTGTTATTGTTAATTTTAGATAAATTGAGTAATTTGTACGCTTATTTGCATAATAGAATTAGTGTACGGACAAATGAACACTGCTTATTTATGTAGTCTCATAAACAAAGGCAATTTTTAATAAGTAAGCTGAAGAACCTCCTCTTTTTGAAGGCGGTTAACAAAGTTAAACTTTAAAATGTTTAACGTTTCTCGACCTATTTATATTTATTTTGCTCGCACATTTACATGTACTCGTATTGCACCACTCTAAACATTTAAAACCGAATTAGAACTAAACTACTGACATGTTATGCACGGTCGGCCGAGTATTTAGGCGACTCGCAACATGTTTTCTAGGCCCAAAGCCCTTTATTACGCTAATTCGATCATTGTTCTGAATCCGTACACGGCCGGGCCCGCCAGACTAAACAGCTGTATACATACATACAGTAGGTGCGCTATATTATGTGCTGTTATATTTATCCTACCTA
Organism: Ostrinia furnacalis; assembly: GCF_004193835.3. Classification (NCBI taxonomy): domain Eukaryota; kingdom Metazoa; phylum Arthropoda; class Insecta; order Lepidoptera; family Crambidae; genus Ostrinia; species Ostrinia furnacalis. The sequence continues at coordinate 612,785 of NW_021131305.1, read as the reverse complement.
CAGACTTTAGTACACACGACAGCACATCAGGCTACCCATTTTTGTTGCAAACTCGCCCCTATTACAATGCACAAGAACCCACAGTGGTTACGTTGACGTGCCGTCGTCCGTACATTGACTAAGCTATGATGTGATAAAAAATAACTGAAACAGTGGTTGCGAACTGTTTTAAGCTAGGTTGCACCATTTTATTTTAACTTTAACAAACGTCAAAAATCTGTCTAACTTAATACAAAAAACACCGGTTATCGTCATAGTTACGATCAAAGTCACGTGGTGCAACTCAGCCTTAGTGGTCTCATTATTTCAATTTGCAATCAAAGTTATTTTCTTTACTTGTATTTACAAAGCTTTACTCAAATTACTGGGGCCAAAGGAATGTCGGTGTCAGTTTTAGTCTGCCTTTTTGGTTTGCAATATTCCTGAGGCTTATTCGACACCATGGGGAGTGGAGAAATTTTAATTCCATCCACCTGTGTACTTTGAATTCGTATTTTGCTATTGGGATTTTTGATTTTAATCTATTTGAAATAGCTCTCCAATGGACGATTTCTTTTAGTCATCAGTGGAGGCAAACAAAAATGATGCTGCCTCAACAAATTTCGTACATTTGGGGAATCTTTTATGAGCTCTAGCCGATTCTGGCCACTAAACGCCTTTTTTTCTACTGGAAAATCCTTGAAACTGCGTACTGATCAGTTTGGAGGAGCCTTATAGGGTTGTTAGCCAGACGTTTTCAAAGGTTAAAGGTATGGGTTCCATAAGGTATAAACTTCCAGAATCATTACAAAGATGCTGTGACAATAAAATTTTGGCAGTTTGATTCGCCTGGATAGGGCTTGACCTATGAATCACATGCGATCCTACTAACCTAATTATAAATGCGAAAGTTTGTATGGATGCCAACATGTTTGTTACTCTTTCACGCAAAAACTACTGAATGGATTTTGATGATTCTTTACAGTATTATAGTTTATAACCCAGAATAACATATAGGCTTTCCGCCCGCGACTTCGCCCGCGTGGTATTTTGTCTGTCACAGAAATACTTTATCGCGCGCGTCCTTGTTTCAAAAACCGGGCTCAAAACTATCCTATGTCCTTTCCCGGGACCGGGACTCAAACTATCTCTATGCCAAATTTCATCAAAATCGGTTCTGTGGTTTAGGCGTGAAAGCAAGACAAACAGAGTTACTTTCGCATTTATAATATTAGTATAGATAATTTATGACGATCTGTGACAAACTAAATTTTACGCGGGTGAAGCCGCGGGCAAATCTAGTACCCAATAAAAAGCTACTGTATCACGTTCAACTACCGTCCAAATGTTTCAATCCCGTAGCAATAATTGCTGCATTGTCCCGCTTGCGCAAGCGCTTCCCATACATTTTGTTTTGCGTGCGATTTGCCGATAACTTCATTGGGATAGTATTTGTTTGGTAGTTAAACAGTAGTTATGCAATGGGTAATTTGGTTTTTGTTCCTTTTGGAACTCCTCATTCATTAAATAAAATGGATAAGTATAGAACAGTTTACGCTAATTAATGCTTTGTCATTCTCTGTCGAATGTTGATTTCACTGTGATGATTGTGATGAATAGAAACGAAACAAAAATACATTAGTAAAAATTGTGCCGTATGCACTTGACTTGGAAATATCAAGCTGACATTTGCTGGTAAAAATACATAATTCCAAAAATTTACACTGTGCTAGATATAGGGTGTTGTACGCGTGTGTCTCCCACTAGGTGGACTGACGATCTGGTGAAAGTCGCGGGAGGTGCCTGGATGCGAGCGGCGCAGGACCGGTCTTTGTGGAAAACCTTGGGGGAGGCCTTTGTCCAGCAGTGGACGTCTTTCGGCTGAAACGAACGAACGAACGAATGCGTGTGAATTTGGAGGCAAAGTTAGCGATGTTATTTTTAAATATTATTATCATAATTGACCTAAATGATAATACTAAAATAAAACATTTTTACTTATCTACTTAATTAATTTGTTTGTGCTTTATGTAGGTAGGTAGGCATCAGGCATGAATGATAGAGAATAAAAAACCTAAGCAATGTAAGCGTGATTCAGAATTTCGGATAGAACCAATTTCTAGTTTTACGTAAAAATTATTCAAAACATAAAGTTCCCTAGTGAAATATCTTCTTCTCATGCAATAAATCTAAGCAATAAAGCACGGGATTTATAAAATACACGTTTCCCTGCTCGCGTAACGAACCATAAAAACTCTGAGAAGTCGTGACACAAAAAAGACCTCGCAAGTTCACTTTTCAACAAAAACGCGCGAAATCCTCGAGTCGTTTTTCTCGACGATTTGAAAGTGAGTGGCGATTCCAAGTACCAGGGCGGCAGAGTTTTTAAAGAGATCGCAATGAACCCAATGGCGTCTTGGCAGACGTTCATTGGAATATCAACTTTGTGATTGAACCTTTTACGTACATTTTCGAATAACACAATTTTAACTGCCACTCTAACCAACGATTACGAGAAAACCTAATCTAGTATTACAAAAAAGTCCATTGTTTACAGAAATTGCCCGGCCATATTTGGCTTAATGAATGATTTGTTTCGCTCGTTCATCGTGAATGAAACATGGCGGCCTACCGTTGTAAATCTTATTGATTTTATCAATGCACGAGTTCGATGTACTTACTGCGCATATGACGATGCGTGACGAGGCGTCACTGTATGTTGATGAATTGCTTTGAATTGCAAAATTGCACTGCAAAGTTCTAGAATGAAATTGTTGCCAAATATGTACGCCACTTGTAAGTGGAAATTGTTTCCCAGAATAACGCCTCAGTATTGTAAATAAGTATTGACTTTCTAGTTTTAGTTACATTGACCGGAGTCTAGGTACTATACGTTTTATAGGACAGCCTCTAAGGCCTCAGCCTCGAACTTAGCGGGCAGCGGGGCGGCGGCGGCGGCGGCGCGGGAGCGGGGCGGGCAACGCAGACCCGTTCTCGAAACCAGCGGGCAGCTCGCGCGGCGCTTTAGCGGCGAAGTGTTGTGTTCGGGGTTGTGTTGTCGAAATATTTGTTTTTATTCGCGAACGAAATGTCTGAACAACGGCGACAATTTTATTTCGATTCAAATTTATTCCTTAAGCTCGATTTATTGTGGGCAAAAGAACGAGTGCGCTGCCCGCTCGTTGCCCGCTCCCTCGCCGCTGCCCGCTCGTTGCCCGCTCCGGCGCCGCTACCGCGCCGCTGTTTTCGAGAACCGGTCTATTTGATTTTACGCATAAGATCCTGCCGCTCCCGCCCCGCCGCCGCTCCCGCGCCGCTGCCCGCTAAGTTCGAGGCTGAGGCCTAACAGAGAGAGGATTAAATAAACCCATAAAATAATAACACCAACTTAATTCGAAGACAGGAACCCGCAGAAATGAATGATAACAGAAAATTACTGAGTTTTTCATACTGCAATTTCTCGTCGTGTATTTTTTCAGTCGTCAAACTTACACAAATACACATAGTAGGTACCTACTTGCATACATAAATAAAGCTGTAATTTGCTGTTGGCGTACTACAAATAAAGTAATTAAACAACGGACTGACAATAAAATAGTTTCAATAGAAAACCAGATACCGTCATGGCATAAAATCAACTGAAAATGTATTTAATATTCAATACAAAGCAAAGGATCTGATAAAAGTACTGCTGTGTAATTAAAAAATTACCGTCGACCGCGAGCAAAAATGTCACAACTCATAATTTATTTATTTTCCGTTCCGACTGGACCGGTGTTAGGGGGATTTGAATAACTTTATACAAGTACAAAGGGAAGAGACCTTTGCAGTGGGTAAGCAGGATTCCAATAATAATCCTATTATCTTACTAATAAGTTAACGTACTTATTAATCTTTTACAACTGAACGGAATTATTATGGTAGTGTTAAGCAAGGTAAAAGAATAATTAATATTGTTAAATTATTAATTTAATAACTTTAACTTAAAATACCAATTGGATCAACTCTACACAGTAGTAAAGTAAACACATTATTATAAAATCTAATAAGATTACTACGTCATGATAATATCTATACTAATATTATAAATGCGAAAGTAACTCTGTCTATCTTCCTTTCACGCCTAAACCACTTAAACCGATTTTGAAGAAATTTGGGATAGAGATAGGGAGATAGATCCCGGGAAAGGACATAGGATAGTTTTATCCCGGTTTTTTAAACAGGGACGCGCGCGCGATATAGGTTTTCTGTGACAGACAAAATTCCATGCGGGCAAAGCCGCGGGCGGAAAGCTAGTATAGGATTATGTGTCAGATTCCTTAGTAATTGCTTGATGATGCTCTTGTTATGTTTAATATACCTTAATTAGTATAATTAATCAAATCAAATTATTATAAAGTCAAATGAACATATACAATTTGGTCATAAGTTTATCCCATCCCATCATTTTAGCTTAGACCAAAATAATCACCTAATTGTATTCGTCTGGGCAACTACTACAACTAGGTAACAACCTAGCCCGTGTAATCAAAAGTGCCCTTCAGTCTACATAGGTATTTGAAACTGGCTCGATTATACATTATACAGTCTCTTGCTTTCGCGTTTTTTCAGCGGCCGGCAACATGCACGTTATCATGCAACAATGTTATAAGATAATGGCAGTTGTGTGCAGCCAATTAAAGTTGCAGCCTTACAAGAATAATGCTAGCCCGAAAGGCTTACATTACGTGGAAAGGGTGTTATTTTAAGATGTAACATTGTTTACTGGGAACGCCTCTTTCGAATAAGTGTCGCAAAATACAAATTAAGTCAAAAACCTGTATGTGAGACAGTTGTTATGTTATTTTTGTCAATAATCGAAAGTATGACGCGTATTCGTATCGTTAGTTTAATTTCAGATAAGATAAGCCTGTTTTAAATTTGAAAATGTAAACAAGTCGAAAGTGACTCCCTTAAATAAATCATTTCACGTTTTATGACTAAGATTTATAGGAATAATTATAAAATATGATCTTCAAATTGGCCTTTGTTGATTTTTTGACAAACTAATTAAAATTAGTCTTTAGGCTGTAGGTAATTAATTTTCTACGTACTTGATAAAAGTTTTACTATCTTAATCTTTCTGATGATATTTTTAGACGTAATTAGTCAAAGGTCAGCTTTTTTATTGATTCAGTATTAATTTCATCGTATATTGGTAATTCATAATGGCTGCTTTTCAATATCTTAAATTCAGCCATCATTTATGATTCATTGTACCATTATTGAAAGCCAGAGTAATTTTTTTCAAAAATGTGAAAGCTCTAAGTAGAATAGTGCTCTAATAAGCAGAGAGAGTCGTCACGAACGACACATTAACTATTTACTGCAGCAACAAAACACCATGTGCAAAATCACTCACAAGCCAGATATTACCTTTAATTTCACCCTGCTACAGTGACATTACTTACTTTTATTTTCTTCCCAGGTGGTGACGTGTTGCCCGGGAGGCGATGCAGGGCGGGGCGGCGGGGGGCGCCCGCTCCCGCCCGCCCTCTGACCTCCAGCAAGGTATGAGCTCCTGGTACATATTTTTAATGAACGCTGCGATTTTTTAATAAAATCTCACTTATTAACTGATTTTAATTAAAATCGAAGCTCATTAAAAGTGGCACGGTTTTCCCCTGTTGAAAGGGAAGTGCTTGCTAGATTAAAAAGAATTCTGTGATCAGAACTTTTGAGTAAAAGTACGAACCTGTAGCTGCACAAGGTGCTAAATCGGATTTGATTTTTTATAGACCTACCTACCTACAGTGCAGCTGGAATATTGTCATTATTTTTAACACTAAACTTAAACTAACAATTTTATAAATCCTTGCTGCTTGTTTCACAAGTTCATAGTTCACAACTATTTTTTTGTTATTAGACACTGTAAGTGTCGTAGAAGCTTTTTTAGAACTAAATACTACCCATAGTTATGTGTTTTAAATGAATGTTTTTGCACAGGTGTGGCCCGCTTCCCCCTCTATTCGCTGTTCCCGCAAGGAGCGAACCGACCCACAATACATAAAGGTATGTAATTAAAAAATGCGTATGCATAATTAATGATTCTAAAAAGTTTTCAGTATAGGGTGACTTAGGATTAACCGTCTAATGAACTGCAGCATTAACATTAAGAGACACTTACATTTAAATACAATTAGGTATCTGGGTTTAGTTCACGACTACTGTCAAAATGTGTCAACTCAAAAATTTGATATTTTTGTAGGTATTTGTAATGGACAAAAATAGTCGGCAATATTCGGTTAATAAATCTACTCTAGTAAATTTTGTGTGTTTATTATTTTCAAGCTTTTCCAATCTACAATGCAAAGTATTTAAAATAATGTTCCTGGAATATCGACTTCGGGAACTTCGAGTTTTTCTATAACAACAAAACGAATTCATAACAAGTTTACACTTCCGAATGAGAATCTCCATCTGTATCCATTTCAAAACAAAATGGTATACAGATTCCGGTCCCTTCACCAAACAAAATAAAAGTGTAGCGTAACCGGGTTACACGCTGCGTGACGCTCGCGCAGCCCCGGGCGACGCGACAGCTGGAGATACGATACTGGAGGCGATTCTGTAGAGTACCACTATCTATACTTATTACTATACTATGACGCAGCATTTTTATTTCTATGAGAAGGGATTGCTTAAAATATTGCAATGTAGCAATCGCATGTTGAAAAAGTTTAGAATTAAAATATGACCGAAAATAAGGAAAAAGGCTTATCGCTGTCTTTACTCCCGATGGATCAATTTTATTATGAAACTAAAGACAATTAGAAATACATAACTTTATTTTGGGAGGATGGTTTAACAGAATCCTCACTAAACCAAGCCACGAGCTTTCTTCCACGAATTTAAAACTGACTACTTAAGCCACTGTCACTTTACGTCAAACGGAATTTAAAAATTGACTGACCAATAAAATTTGTCTGTTTCTAGATAATGCCTCGAGCCTGGGCTTTATAACATATTTTGTATTGCTGTCATAATAAACTCTACCAAAAATATAGTAATTCATGTCTAATTGAGTTAAGTAAATCAGTGAAATTGAAGAATATCCAGCAGGACGACAGGGTATCAATTTTATTTACAATGGCACAGAAATCAGAGGCGGTCTGATTCAGACCGTCTGAATTCAATTATTCGTATTTGCTTGCATCTCCGATAGAAGCATTGTTCTATTCCATGCCCGCTGGCTACGGATTGTCAAGTTTTTCTCAGGAATGCCTCTTATAATTTCGATACGGTTGTTTTGAAACGGACGGCCAGTCGTAATTATGGATATTCCGTTGCTTGCAATACGAACACGAGTGTCGCTTCATCGGATTGAGCATTGTTTAATTAACAACCGACAGCCAATTTGTAATCCTTGGCGCATATTTAGACAATAGCGAAATGGAAAATTACTCTCAGGTTCCACCTAATTTCAATAAAGATTGAATATCTCATATTCTTATTAATGCTAATTTAATACGGTTTCCAAAATTTATCCGAATATCTCCGAAATATATTTGAAGTCTGCAGCTGGTATCACAAATACAATTTGACAGCTTTAGCGCGTACCTTTCAGATGATCGCGCCTCGCCTTGACACTTGACATGTTTAGACTCAAAAAATTTCGATTCGAAGACGAGACTAAATTCAAACAACGTCTAGACACCGGGCTAACGCAGCTCCACGCGTGTCATGCGCAGATCGTTTGCGTCTGCGCACTTTGATTGACGCGCGTGAAATTGGACGGGGCGGCTACTCCGTCTCGCTAATAATAAAACTGTCTGTCCGTGTGTGGACTTAACTCCTGACGGTTTTGGGACCGAAGGCGATGTTTAAGTGGCACGTCCTTTGCATTTCTTTAAAGCTGCATTTTAAATGAATTTATTCGTTCAAACAGCGTAGGTAACGGAATTGCAGCACCGGACGGGATCTTGATTCGACCGTCACTCAAATTGACCGGGCTATCCAATATCATGATGATGTCTATCAAAGTACCGTTTTGCGCATGACGTCAATGAGTCATGTATTTGCCAGGGTCCAGTTTTGAATACGGGTCAATAAAATTACCTCTTTTGCTGTCACTTTCTGCAATGCCTATTAGCCAAAATGTAATTTTGAATTGATTCTTGTCTATGACTGACAAATTAAAAGTTTGATTGATTTTAATTCGGTTTTTTTTTAGACTTTATTATAATCCATAATGTAGTAGAACTATGACTTCATGAATCATCGGAGGCATCTAACATGTCATATTTTTTATTGGAATTCGATTTATGATCTTATGCTAGATCTAAAACAGCCTTAAAAACCATGACTTTTCTTCGGCCTTTATGTTTGTTACATTTAACTGTTCCCTGTCCGTTTATTGATGTAATGTTTGTTTCAGTAACGGAGAGTTTGTTCTCCACGTCTCTGTCGACGTTTGGCGTGCCGACGCCGCCGCCGAACTCGCCCTACTCGCCGCTGCAGCTTGAATTTGTCAACTGTCAGCAGCGAGTTTTGCTTGCAGACAAGTGAGTGCTTTGTTGTGGAAGTGCGATTTCAAAGTCTTACTCAAGTCTTATTGAAACTTTAATTACTTTAAATTTTTTGTTACTTACATAGTTCCTACCCTTTTCACATTATAATTAAGTCCGTGATTACGGGTCATGAAAATATCGAGTTTAAATAAACAAGGTGCTCGTATTGCATGGATTCCCGTGCGTTAATCAGTGTTAGGTATCCCCCGTTTGGAGCGCTGCACACGGGGGATCGTGTTCGGTTCACTCCGATTGCCGTGGTTAGGCAAGCGTCGAATTATCTGTATCAGTTTTAATTTAATGGCTATTATTTAACCGAACTGAAATATTAATATTTCAATTTCATCTGGTGTTCTTTAATGATTAATTTACGAGTACTTTAACAAGCATAAACCTCAATTTCCTGGAAACTTTTCCATCACGAACACACGTTATAATTTTATTGAGGCATTACTCGATTTTGGATGAAATTACCTACACATTTCTCGACCAAAATCAGTCTAAATATATCTCAAAGGTGACTGACTGACTGACTGACATAGTGATCTATCAACGCACAGCCCTAACCACTGGACGGATCGGGCTGAAATTTGGCTTGTAGATGTTATGACGTAGGCATCCGCTAAGAAAGGATTTTACGAAACTCCACCCCTAAGGGGGTAAAACGGGATCCACGCGTACGAAGTCGCGGGCGGCCGCTAGTATACCATATAATTATGTATACCTATCGAGCCATTCTAGCTCTACCTCTACCTCTCCATGGTTCTAGATTACGTGTTAATAAGTGAAAATTAAAAATTACATTATTTTTCTTTTTTTATAAAACAATACTTAACGCTGTTTATCTTCAACAGGGACTCAAATAAAATGGATGACGGGAAGCTAGGCAAGTGCATGCCTGAGCTGTGCTGCCCCGGCGACCGGCCCATGATCGAGGGTCTTAACGTGATGCAGCCCCTCACTATCAAGACGGAGCAAGCTAAACGCTCTTGCAATACCTGCCTCACCAACTCACCCAAAAAGGTATATATATAATAATATATAAATATCCTTAGACATTTTACACTGCGCTTCTAGTCCCAAACTAAGCAAAGCTTGTACTTTTTTTTTGTATGTCGTAACATAAAAGAAACCAATGACGTCCGCTTCAAGGTTCGAAGAATCTATAACCTGAAAGAGAGATGCATAAGCTCCTGTCATAGTCTGACGTTTTATTACCCTATTGGCAGCGAGTCTTTGACACTACTATAATAAATATTCCGATCCCTGTTGACCGCTAGACTTTTTTTGTTAACCCACTTTCAACACAAGCTTTTTAATTTTAATCTTACTTGGTTTGGCTAACGAGGATTTAATCTCGGTTTCTAAATTGAGAATGACAGTTTGAGGCTTGAGCGTGCGTGAAACTCAATAATGAATTTTATATGAAAAGTTCCATACTTGACCAGAAGATGAGCATGCTCAAACCAATAACTTTTTAAAAAAACAAAACCGACAACAAATGCGTGAACACAAAAAAAACTAAAAATTAAAAATATTGCGTATAAAAAAGTTCATCCCCAATTTTCCACCCTTGGGGGTGAAATATTTTCTTCAAATTCGCATGAAACCACCCTTTTGATAATACCTATTCAACAAAAAAATAATCGTTCAAATTGATTTATAATCGGCGGAGATATTGCGTATAAAAAAGTTCATCCCCAATTTTCCACCCTTGGGGGTTGTTTTTTCTATTATTAAATTTAAATGGGACCACCCTTGAGGTATTAAACCTATACGCCGAAAAAAGATTTGTTCAAATCGGTTCATAATTGGCGGAGTTATCGCGTAACAAACATAGAAAAAAAAAAACATACGGGTCGAATTGAGAACCTCCTCCTTTTTTGAAGTCGGTTGAAAATAGCAATTCAGGAACTGGGCCAATCTTTTATAAAATACAGGTACCTACACAATTACAGCTTTACTGCAGCTACAATGTAATGTAGCATTATTTTAACTTATTTATAAGAAGTTCAACTTGTATAACTGGATTAATTTCGATGAATTGTATTAGTGAAATTGGCTTGCAAGTACTAAACTCGTACTAAATAAGTGACAATTTGTTATCGTTTTTGTCCAACAATGCTGCTTTGATTTTCAATTATATCGAGCTCTTCAATTAAAGAGCTCCTGTAGCTGTCGTTTTAAATCTTATTTTACAAATTAATTAAATGCGGACTTGATTTCTATTAGTGTTTCGACAATGCAATTTGCAGATTGACATAATGTGTATGTATCACGTCAATCTGTTTAATTTTTAAATATTTTTTAATTGGCCACTGCTCATGAATGATTCAGTTTGTCATAATGCAGTTAAATCATGATTGATTGGTATTCAGCTTACGTCTTCAAGAAATACTTCAGTAACCTTAATTAAAAAAAAAGTTTTGCCCAAAGATTGAGTGGCAAGGAAGTGATTCTTCATATAATGAGGTCTCTAGGCATTTTAGACAATGCCAAATGTCAAAACAACAACATTATTTAATTTTAATTAGACTCGATCTAAAACTATGTATAATGTTATTGGAGTTATGTGGATCGATCTATGCTAAAATCCGGACTTATATCAAAATCATTCTCGAGGTATTCCTCGTAGCGCATTTATAATTGAACTAGCTTTCCGCCCGCGGCTTCGCCCGCGTGGAATTTTGTCTGTCACAGAAAAACTTTATCGCGCGCGTCCCTGTTTCAAAAACCGGGATAAAAACTATCCTATGTTCTTTCCCGGGACTCAAACTATCTCTATGCCAAATTTCATCAAAATCGGTTGCGAGGTTTAAGCGGGAAAGCGTAACAGACAGACAGAGTTACTTTCGCAGTTATAATATTAGTTGGGATTTAATAATTTATTTCGTATAGTGCTTACAAAGGTACCTACATGATACAATGGAAAAAACGATGATGATGATTTAATAAAGTGTACTGCAAGAACTATTCGCTGAAACATACCTTTCGTGCGCTAATGAATGTTAGTGCCTGTAACGTGCGCTTCGAGGAACAGTTAAGGTGCGCTTGAAAACGGGTGCGAAGATTACCCCGACTTCTCCACTATTCCATCATTAATCGAACTCCTATTCCCAGGTGATGCACACAGACAGCGGTTGCAGCCGCACCAACCCAGTGACTTGGCTGGGAGTGGGTGCACCTGGTGTGCAGGTGGCGGTCAAGCGCGAGCCGCCGCCGCTGCACGTGTCCGAGCTGGTGGCTGTCAAGCTTGAACAAGCGTCACCAGGACATAAGGACCCCCCCATGCCGCCTATACCGCCCTCGCTCAACAACGGTGAGATTCTATAGCTACTTAACAAAATATCACTCGTATAAAACTAAGGGCAAGATGGCTACATGTCAAGATGTTCGAGCTGGTGGCAGTCGAGCTGGAGCAAGCCTCCCCGGGTCATAAGGACCCCCCAATGCCGCCTATACCGCCCTCGCTCAACAACGGTTAGTGTCTATGAAACGACTTATTCGGGAGAAAAATAGCTACGAAAAAATCCTGACAGAGAAACAGTTACTAGTGTTACTTTTGCATTTATAAATAAAACCGTTTGTTATTATTGCCTTTGTTTTGCGACCGTTTTCAAAAAAATATTTTAAGGAACTTAGTAGATGCGTTGCGCCGAATTTTCAAATTATGAGATGGGACATTATTATTATACGAGTACCAAAATTACCCTAGTCAAACTTTTTTGTGTGATAATGATATTATTATTAGTCAACATAAAAACGACATAGGTAACAACGTTTTATGTCTGTTTGGCCTAACGTCTAATACGAAAGCTAAAACCAGAATCGCAATTTATATTCCGACCTTCATGCAACAACAAGTCGGTTACCAGCGATTTGAAATTCGAATACCCACCCGGGTTACGTTTCACTCGTATTTCTTTCCAGAAGTTCTGTCTATTAATTAAGATATGTTTCTTCCTTCCATTTAAAAAGTCTGCCTATCTATCTAAGGCAGAGTTGACCATATTTTAACCGCGACTAAAACCACAACCGGTGTTTTATTGCATAGTGTTTGCATATTTTCGAAGTTCCTCTTTTCGTTTGTAAACACATAGCTGGCAATGTAACACACACATACACGTATTCAAATTTCGAAGCGCTCATTTCGGCGATGCAAGTACCAGATAACGCATGCACACTAATTCTGCCCGCCTGGTACCTCCGCGTTCGAGATATGCGAGACAGCTATCAAACCGAAGGCGTCCGAAGGTG